>NC_034191.2:47697408-47997408 GCF_002021735.2 Oncorhynchus kisutch | reverse complement strand
ATGTCCTCTGGTCTGATGAAACAAATAACTGTTTGGCCATAATGACCATTGTTGTGTTTGGAGGAAAAAGGGGGATGCTTGCAAGCCGAAGAACACCATCCCAACCGTGAAGCACGGGGGTGGCAGCATCATGTTGTGGAGGTGCTTTGCTGCAGGAGGGACTGGTGCACTTCACAAAATAGATGGCATCATGAGATAGGAAAATTATGTGGATATATTGAAGCAACATCAAGAAAATAGGAAGTTAAAGCTTGGTCGCAAATGGGTCTTCCAAGTGGACAATGACCCCAAGCATACTTCCAAAGTTGTGGCAAAATGGCTTAAGGACAACAAAGTCAATGTATTGGAGTGGCCATCACAAAGCCCTGACCCCAATCCCATAGAAAATATGTGGGCAGAACTGAAAAAGCATGTGCGAGTAAGGAGGCCTACAAACCTGACTCAGTTACACCAGCTCTGTCAGGAGGAATGGGCCAGAATTCACCCAACTTATTGTGGGAAGCTTGTGGAAGGCTACCCACAACGTTTGACCCAAGTTAAACAATTTAAAGGCAATGCTACCAAATACTAATTGAGTGTATGTATACTTCAAACCCACTGGGAATGTGATGAAAGAAATAAAAGCTGAAATAAATCACTCTACTATTATTCTGACATTTCACATTCTTAAAATAAAGTGGTGATCCTAACTAACCTTAGGGGATTACTAGGATTAAATGTCAGGAATTGTGAAACTGAGATTCAATGTATTTGGATAAGGTATATATAAACTTCCGACTTCAACTGTTTCTGTCCCAAGCATATATGTCTGTCTCCGTCCTATCGTTCACTTAACACAGGGCTTCCAAAATGACATCCCTTGAACCCCAACCAGACGTACTGAGGAAGCTTGAGAGAGCACAAACCTATGACACTATTTCAAACTTGTTCTCTCAAATCAGTATCTGGGCCCAATATTAACAATGCACCACTTTTCCGGCAATAACCGATTCATAACAAAAACATATATATGTAAGCCAAGAGTCACTGAGGAGGCACAGACTGCAGCTGCAGAACCCAACTAGAAAGGTTCGGCATCTTAACCATACCAGCACACCTCATTTGCATTAGCTGGGACCAATGGTAAGTAATCCATCAGGTGTTGTAACACAAATTATGTCCAAGACAATAAATTAAAATATTTATTATATTTTCAATATTTTTTCATACCCAAAGAATGACAAGTATGCTACCGAAAGGTGATTATATATTTTTTTCCACATGAGATTTCACAGGTAAAATGCCCTAAAAACATGTCGTTATGGTACACATACAGTGCATTTAACATAGTGTTTTCAATTGAAATATTTGACACACTTTGAAATTGTGTGTGTTTATTTATACAGTAATTATAATTCAACATGTCCTCACCTAATGCCTAATTGAAATTATTTCACCTCTGTGGCCTATTTATTGCCTTACCCTCCCTAGTCTTCTACATTTGCACACACTGTACATAGAATTTTCTGTTGTGTTATCGACTGTACGTTTGTTTACGTGTAACTCTGTGTTTGTCGCACTGCTTTGCTTTATCTTGGCCAGGTCGCAGTTGTAAATGAGAACTTGTTCTCAACTGGCCGACCTGGTGAAATAACAAAAACAAACCTGGGATTTGAACTCAGCATTCTAATCTTTCTGCTACTCCACCATGTCCCTGTCAACAACTGTACAAAAAAAACTGAAAATGCTGAAATAAAGTAAATGAAATGAATGATAACAGACTAGTCAGAATAACTGATGACTAAAATAGCAGTGCAGTTTGACAGTACTCCCATATCCTCAGACTATAACTTTCCCAACCGTTGGGTTATGTCACCAGATCACCAGATTTCACAAGCAACACATGTGGAAATGTGAAATCGTGTGATTGTCCACATGTGCAATCATGTGATTGTCCACATCCTGTGGTTTTCCCAAAAGGGCAATGACATTCTTGGGATGGTGTCATGGTCCCCTGGAGATTTTTGTCTCGTTCAAATGTTGCCACGTGTGGTTTTATGGTATCACGTGTTTTTACATGTTGTCACGTTAACTTCACATAAGATCACAAGGGTTATGGGCGACTGTACTTTTCTCCTCATCGGAAAGAAGAAAGTTGGATTCAGAAGCATTGTTATTGGGGGTCACATAACATATTTGGATCTGGAGATGGCCACAGTTGGCGTAGGAGCCAACATTCACTAACATACAAACAATATACAGCATTAATAAAGAGAAGGCTATACTGTACATTGGATGGTACAGCATGAGGTGTGTGTGTGTGTGTGCATGAGGTATTAGATGTGTCACTGGTCCCTGCTCTCCAGGTGGTATACCATAGTCCTGCCTCTGCTGGATCCCCCAAAAACACACACATCCGCATTGCTTACATACACACACACACACACACACACACACACACACACACACACAGCTGGGACACTGGGGTGCTGGATGTGGCCCAGCATTTTAGCAGATGGCCTGTGTGCTACGCTATCAGTCACCATAGTAACATGCTCTCTTTTTCCATTTTCTCTCTGTATTTCTCTCCCTCTCTGTAGCGCCAAGAGAAGGAAAATGGCAGACAAGATTCTCCCACAGAGGGTGAGATTGCGTATATTTGTATTTTTCTCCCATTAACTTGAGTGTTTGCGTGTTGTTATCCATTCTCTGTTGAATAGAACATGTGTCAGTTTTTGATCTAGGGGCTTGGAGGGGCAGATGATTATGTGTTATTGCAAATGGAGCGTAAAGAGATGCTCGGGTGATCAGAGGCTTGGCGCAGGCTTGGCGGTGGGTACCGTTGTTGTAATGATTCCTCTTATTTTCAAATGGAATAATCAATAGACTGGTAGGAAACAGAGCCAGTATAAAACAACCTTTCGGGTTTAGAGGAGCCAATTGAGGAGGCACATCTTCTCCCCAGGTGAGGGTGGGTCTAGTGTGTGGTCCGCGTCAGGGCTAAACAAACCCACGTCTAGCCACTATCCTCTGCCTGCCTGCGCCACAATCTCCGCTCTCCCCTTCATGCCCCCCCTGCCCCGTCTCAGCCCTGCCCAGCCTGGGCATTGATTTTGTAAAGGCTGCTGCTGGTGGCACTGGACTGGAGCCCTATACTGATCCCAGTCTCCTATGAGTGTCTCTGTAGTCTGTGGGTCTTATCGTAACACAAGCCAGACAGAGGATGGAGATGGCTGCATGGCTCAGGGACAGGGAATGTCCCGCACTGCATTCTGTCTGCACTACACCTCAACTTGGTGACAGACAGATGCAGATAGAGAAGGAATGAGATGAGATGATCGAGGGAACAATGAAGGGAGAGACAGACAGATTAGAAGGATGGAGAGGGGTAATGCAGTGGGAGAATCTGGGAGTCTGTGCCCAGTTTGGTAAGTAGCCTTGGCAGAGTACGGACTCCCATCTGGGGATGAGTATGGTAATGTGTCAAGGAGGGTAGGGGCAGGTTGGGTAGGGGTGGGGTTCGCGCTGATGCGCCTGCTGCATTTCAAATGCAGACTTAGCACCACTAAAGGCAGGACTGGTGCACCAATTAGTGAGTGGTGTTGAGCAGTCACAGCTCCTGTGGGCACTACTGCCCGCTCTGTCACCTTCATTAGGTGCGTCACTCCTGTAACAGAAGGACGAAAATGTTTTTTGTGGAAAATGGTGGCTTGAGAGAATACAGTCACCGTTGCAGTGCAGACATGCTTTGATGGCAGAATGCCTTCCTTTAATGAAGCTTAAAACTCAAAACTCAGTCAATACCACGACTTATTGTCACTATCTTTTTTTCCCCAGTTCAATTTGACTGGATACTAGGATTCTTGTTCTTTATAAAGCAATACACTGGCAGTGTTAAATATGATCGAGTATATCGCGTCCGAGACACTAAGAGTTGGTCGTTTTAATTTCTCCTCTGATCAGATCCGTGAGCTGGTCCCTGAGTCACAGGCTTACATGGACCTGCTGGCCTTCGAACGTAAACTGGACCAGACCATCATGCGTAAACGGGTGGACATCCAGGAAGCCCTGAAGAGACCCATGAAGGTAACACTTCAGGCCTATGATGCGTATCTCACTACTATAATATACTTTACTGTACGAGCAGCAGCAGGTAGCCTAACGGTTAAGAGCGTTGGTCCAGTAACCCAAAGGTTTGAATCCTCAAGCTGACAAGGTGGAAGAATCTGCCGCAAGGCAGTTAACCCCCACAACAACAACTGCTCCCTGGGCGCTGATGACGTTGATTTAAGGCAGTCTCCTGCACCTCTCTGGTTCAGAGGGGTGGGGTTAAATACAGAAGACACATTTCGGTTGAAATCATTCAGTTGTGCAACTGACTATGTAGGTATTCCCTTTCCCTATACGAACATACTATGCCCTTTGAACAATGGAACATGAAACATCTCTGTATTTTTCTTTGGTACCAAAGTGGCCAAGACTGATGTGTCCAGAAATGTCCACTGGTTCCAACAGTGTCTTTGTGTTTGTGTCGACAGCAAAAGCGTAAACTGAGGCTCTACATCTCCAACACCTTCAACCCTGCCAAGCCCGACGCTGACGACTCGGATGGCAGTATTGCATCATGGGAGCTGCGGGTTGAGGGGAAGCTACTGGATGATGTGAGTATTCTACTTCCTGTAGGACGATGGAATATCACTGGATCAATTCATTGTGATTTGGTTTGTTTGATTTTGTTTAGAAAAGTACAGTTTTTTTCCCCCCCTCATTGTGAAGTCTCCTCTATGTATGATAGCGATTATGCACGGTTTCTTTTGAGCTGTATCCCCACCACTGAATCAGTACATATTTTCTGGCAGGTTGATGTCTATTGTGATGAGTCTTGTCATGGAGGCAGAAGTGAGTGATTTGGTAAAAAAATAATGAAAACAAGATTTTTGGTCTTAATTTAAGGTTAGGCATTAGGGTTAGCAGTGTGGTTAGGGTTAAGTTTAACACCAGATTTTATCACTTTGTGGCTTTGCCAGCTAGTGACCACTCTGGAGAACTGCCTCCAGAACAAGATTCATGACGAAAACCGCTAACCTGCTATTTTATGGGGGACTATATTTGAAATGTGGCAGCATGGTGGGTTAAATGTATTTTTCACTATGGTGAAATAACTTTAAAAAAAATCTGTGGCCTTGTCTCAATCATTCAACCAAGTATGAATATTGCTAGCTCTTTGATCCAGGAGCTGCTTTGTGGGGTGATTGCCCCACACTCATGTATGGCAGTCTTGTATAGTTCTAACATATCTCCACAATTCCACAGTCGGCCCACTTCAGTCAGCAACAAGATTTGTTTGTTTTGTTAGGCCTTCTGAGGAATGATCAATGTTTCGCTAAACGTTTGCACAGATTATTTCCGCAACATGAAAAGCAAGATGACCATAGATTTCTTTCACAGAGTAAGATCGACTTCAAATGGTGGCTCAACTCTAATTCTCTCATCAGTTTTGAGTCAAGGCTGTCATTTCACAGTGGTTTGAACTATTTGAGGTTTCTGAGCCCACAAATATTTTCAGCCCACTTTTAAGGAAGTGGACTCTGAGAATATCCTGTTTTCACATTGTATGTGGTCCCTTCTACGTCTTTGGTCATCCCCTTGCCCTAGGGCCTACAGTAAATTTAATGATATCACTGCTTTGTTGTCCTAGAAATTGCTATAGTCAATGACAACAGTATATCAAGTCATCTAAGGCAGGTGTTCAACAGTAGTGCATAGGGGTCTAGTTGGAATCACTCCCGGAGACAGATGTTCAGTAACCAGGAAACAAACCAGGGCCTAGCCCAGCAGATGGCGCTATTGAGTTGTTTCATCTTACCGTCCAAAGGGAATGCATGCAGCCGGTTATACACTTGTATCCCCCGTGGACCGGTTTGTACATAAAACATTCTATATTCAGGCTACAAAGGAATCCATTTATTTCTTAGAAGACGGCATACTTTCTTTATGCATACTTTCTTTATGAAACACCATGCTAGAGTGGACAATGTTACTTCCTGATGTTGCGCCCCGCGTTCAGCCAGGTTTAGTAAACAGACTGCTGCAGCTTGATTGGCTGAATGCAATAAGCAACATCCGGGACTAGCATTCTCAGGCATTAGCCACTTTAAAATAGTGGTGAGAAATCCTGTTTCATAAAGAAAGTATGCATATTTCAGACTACAACAAACTGCTTTGCAAAGTTAGGAAACCCTATCTACAATGTAAATGTGTGTGTGTGTGTCCTGTGTTACACTCTTCAAATGTTCATACCAGCCCAAATGTTCCGTCCACGTTAAACTAACTAACCACCTCTCTTTATTTCATAGCCTGGGAAGCTGAAGAGGAAATTCTCCTCTTTCTTCAAGAGCCTGGTGATTGAGCTGGACAAAGACCTATACGGTCCTGACAACCACCTTGTAGAGGTGAGTTCATGTTCCCTGATGACCACTGACCATATACCTGCACCCTCTGTCCTCTGTCTCACTCTCGTCTCCTTTACCCTGTCTGTGTTCCGCCCATAGAAATAGAATGAGAATGGAATATATTTTTTGGAATGTCAGTTGAGGACGCTTTGTGCTTTACTGTTTTGGGGACCCTCAAAATGGCGCCCAGTCCACTCATAATGGCGTAATTAACATGAATGAGGACATCCGTTCTATTCATTCTAATTCTATGGTCTTCAGCCTCATCCAGATCTATTCAGCAGGTTTTGGGCAAACAAGGGGTTTACTTTAGTGTTTAACCACTAAAGACTCTTGGCATCGTATCTTTAGTTACAATGCAGCTCACAATGTACACCCCTGTAGAAGATTAGGCCATAGGCTAGCTATGATTCTGAGAAAAAAAATACACTAACCACTGTGCACACACTTGTTGAATCAACATTATTTCAATGTAATTTGTCAACGTATTGTGATGTGGAATCAACATGGAAAATAGATTAGATTTGAAAAAAAGTAATCAACCAGTGCTGTTTGTCTCATTTCAACCTGCCTTGTAAAAATGGAAATTAGGGTAAACTTCAACTTAACCTGACTTACAGGTTGTTACATCAATCTAATTTCAATATAATCATCAGAACTATGTATATGTTGAAATTGCATAGAAAATTCCAAATGTTTGATTTTTATATTTGATTCGATAGATTTATTTGACCTTGTTTCAATGTTGATAGTAAAATGTTTGAATCAACGTCATCGTTTCAACGTCATGCCATCAACCTAAATAAAGGGGTATATTGAAATCAAATGTGAAGCCGCAGTCCAAGTTAAACAGGGACACCTACTGGTAAATGAGGGGTAATGCACTTCAGTGAGAACAAGTTTACCATCCAAATGCCTACCTCTATGTACCGTGCTTAGATTTGGAAACAAGCTGTGTATGTTTCAGCTGAACACATTTAGACATTGCTCAGCATCCATACTCATTTGTGTAGACGACCTAATCAATGTTGAAAGGAAATCCTCTAACTTTTCTTACCCAGGCAGTATGTGAATGTCAATTCAGAGTGAGGTTGGATTTATGAAGTTAACATTGACATCTGATTTGCCCAACAAAGGACACCATGTTGGTACTATTTGAGTATTTAAAACCTTTTCTTTCATCTGAATTTGGTTTTAGGGTATTTTAACTTAGATCGGCTTCTTCTGGCCTCAGACCATTTTAAGAATATTTTTCTTGACTTTAACCTGACTCAACCGATTGCATAACCCACACGGGTTAATACAAAATCCAGCAAACTTCTCACTGACTGACCGAATTCTAACAAATAATCCCCACAAGTATTTGTCGAGTGGTGTCTTTGCTAATGATCTCAGCGATCGCTCTACTGTCATTGTATTAGAGAAATCAAAAGGATTAACACGGATCCTCGTATAATTATGAAGATACATTTTTTCCCCCACAAGGTTTTCTTCATGATGTGTATTACCCTGACCTCTCCTCTATCTCAGCTGCATACCTGACCCTGAATTAGCTCTAGAATTGTTCTCATCTCTTTTTCTCTCTCTGGCAGACAAACATGCTCTCCCTTTTAACACCTTAGTGTGAAAAAATAGAACAAATCCTTGGTTCTCCATAGAACTTTCAGATTTAAAAAAAAACAGGCCTGGGCCAAGGTTAGAAAGACTGTCTGTAGCTGTTTGGAAGCTTTTCAGGCAATTGAGAAATGGATACACTTCCACATTCAAGAATACTAAATCTAGCTACTTTCTATCTCAGACTCTGCTGGTGATCCGTCTACATTTTGGAAAACAGTTCATGCACTGAAGCACAGAAATTCCTCTTCTTCCATGCCTTAGCAAGTTGTCAGACTCTGGCATCATTATTGAGAAAAATGAGAAGTGATACTTTTAATCAGCATTTTATCTCAGCAGGCTTTTTATGTGAAAGAAATGTTGGTTTAATTGACCTGCCCCTCTCCAGACTCTAATTGGCTTGATGGAAGTTTTGTCAACTTCTGTGAATCTTTGTTTCAACTTTCTTCAAGTGCAGTCTCAAAAACCATCAAGTGCTAAGATGAAACTGGCTCTCATGAGGATCGCCACAGAAAAGGAAGACCCAGAGTTACTTCTGCTGAAGAGGATAAGTTCATTAGAGTTACCAGCCTCTGAAATTGCAGCCCAAATAAATGTTTCAGAGTTCAAGTAACATACACATCTCAACATCAACTGTTCAAAGGAGACTGCGTGAATCAGGCCTTCATAGTACAATTGTTGCAAAGAAACCACTACTAAAGGACACCAATAAGAAGAAGAGACTTACTTGAGCCAAGAAACACGAGAAATGAACATTAGACCGGTGGAAATCTGTCCTTTGGTCTGATGAGTCCAAATTTGAGATTTTTGGTTCCAACCGGTGTCTTTGTGACGCAGAGTAGGTGAACAGATAAACTCCATGTGTGGTTCCCACAGTGAAGCATGGAGGTGTGGGGGTGCTTTGCTGGTGACACTGTCTGTGATTTATTTAGAATTCAAGGCACACTTAACCAGCATTTCTACCACAGGATGGCGTATCGCTGCAGAATGCTATCTGGTTTGCGCTTTGTGGGACTATCATTTGTTTTTTAACAGGACAATGACCCAACACACCTCCAGGCTGTGTAAGGGCTACTTGACCAATGAGATTGATGGAGTTCTGCATCAGATGACCTGCCCTCCACAATCCCTTGACCTTGACCCAATTGAGATGGTTTGGGATGAGTTGGACCGCAGATTGAAGGAAAAGCAGCCAACAACTGCTCAGCATATGTGGGAACTCCATCAAGACTGTTGGAAAAGCATTCTAGGTGAAGCTGATTGAGAGAATGCCAAGAGTGTGCAAATCAGTCATCAAGGCAAAGGGTAGCTAAGAATTTCAAATATATTTTGAATTGTTTAACCCTTTCTTGGTTCCTACATGATTCCATGTGCTATTTAATAGTGTGATGTCTTCACTTATTCTGGTGTGTGTGTGTGTGTGTACAGTTGAAGTCGGAAGTTTACATCCACTTAGGTTGGAGTCATTAAATCTCGTTTTTCAACCACTCCACGAATTTCTTGTCAACGAACTATAGTTTTGGCAAGTTGGTTCGGACATCTGTGCATGGCACAACAAAAAATTTCCAACAATTGTTTACAGACAGATTAATTCACTGTATCACAATTCCAGTGGGTCAGACGTTTACATACACTAAGTTCGCTGTGCCTTTAAACAGCTTGGAAAATTCCCCAAAATTATGTCATGGCTTTAGAAGCTTCTGATAGGCTAATTCACATCATTTGAGTCAATTGGAGGTGTACCTGTGGATGTATTACAAGACCTACCTTCAAACTCAGTGCCTCCTTGCTTGACATCATGGGAAAATCAAAAGAAATCAGCCAAGACCTTAGAATGTTTTTTTGTAGAGTTCCACAAGTCTGGTTCATCCTTGGGGGCAATTTCCAAACGCCTGAAAGTACCACGTACCAACGCAAGAATAAACACCATGGGGCCACACAGCCGTCATACCACTCAGGAAGGAGACGCATTCTGTCTCATAGAGATGAACGTACTTTGGTGCAAGAAGTGCAAATCAATCCCAGAACAGCAAAGGACCTTGTGAAGATGCTGGAGGAAACGGGTACAAAAGTATCTATATCCACAGTAAAAGAAGTCCTATATCGACATAACCTGAAAGGTCGCTCTGCAAGGAAGAAGCCACTGCTCCAAAACCACCATAAAAAAGCCAGACTACGGTTTGGGGACAAAGATTGTACTTTTTGGAGAAATGTCCTCTGGTCTGATGAAACACAAATGGAACTGTTTGGCCATAATGACCATCGTTATGTTTGGAGGAAAAAGGGGGATGCTTGCAAGCCAAAGAACACCATCCCAACCGTGAAGCACGGGGGTGGCAGCAGCATGTTGTGGGGGTGCTTTGATGCAGGAGGGACTGGTGCACTTCACAAAATAGATGGCATCATGAGAAAAAAAATTATGTGGATATATTGAAGCAATATCAAGACATCAGTTTGGTCACAAATGGGTCTTCCAAATTGACAATGACCCCAAGCATACTTCCAAAGTTGTGGAAAATGGCTTAAGGACAACAAAGTCTAGGTATTGGAGTGGCCATCACAAAGCCCTGATCTCAATCCTATAGAACATTTGTGGGCAGAACTGAAAAAGCATGTGTGAGTAAGGAGGCCTACAAACCTGCTCCAGCTCTGTCAGGAGGAATGGGCCAAAATTCACCCAACTTATTGTGGGAAGCTTGTGGAAGGCTACCCAAAACGTTTGACCCAAGTGAAACAATTTAAAGGCAATGCTACCAAATACTAATTGAGTGCATGTAAACTTCTGACCCACTGGGAATGTGATGAAAGAAATAAAAGCTTAAATAAATCACTCTACTATTATTCTGACATTTCACGTTCTTAAAATAGTGGTGATCCTAACTGACCTAAGACAATAATTTTTTACTAGGATTAAATGTCAGGAATTGTGAAAAACTGAGTTTGAAATGAGGAGTTGAGAAACAGTACTGGCTGATTTAACTTTTTTTAGAATCCAATGTATTTTTGACAATGCGTTAATAAATAACGTGGAAATGTTGATTCAACCAGTGTGTGCCCATTGGGTATTCTCATCTACTGTATTTAGCCTATTTTGGTATTGTTGGCTACTAGAAGATCTGACATCACTCTTATTGACTTAGCTGGTGGATGTTATCATCTGAGAACAGATATTTTACTGAAAAGGCAGTAAAACACAGCCATTCCTAAACAGCTTATTACGGAGTTTAGTATTCAATGGGGTTTTAGATCTTGAGGAATCCAACTTTACCGGAGAATTAAGATTTTTACCAGAGAATGGTGTCTGGGGTTCCAACCTTTTTTGAATTGTAAAAACATGTTTTTGACACTGTAAGCACATTCACACACAAAGGTGTTCTAACTTGACAAAATGTGTTTTGAGGTTAGAGTACTTCTCAAGGTTTCCCACTGTGTAATATTTTTGCAAGGATAGATGGCATAGATAAAGCTTTGCTTGGAATGAATCTGTCCATCAAACGGAATGTACCGCAACACAGCAATGAAAACATATTTTTGTAAACCCTACATTGAGTTAGTGGTGAAGCAGTAGAAAAGCATTCCATCAGTTCCCTCCCAGTGTTGCATGCTAAGTGGCTACAATTCACTGAAACGCAGGGAACTTGAAGTGTTTTTCTTTTCAGCTGCTGACCAGTAAAGCGAAGGTAAGATGCAGACTCAACTAACATTTCCACATAGATAAAATACCAGGGAGGGTTTGATATCTGGATATCAGAGGAGAAAATTGATACTGTAATGCCAAATAGAGGTTTTATTTGGGTAGGGTACAGTCTCAACTTGATAAGCCATGCTCTTGTTAGGTTGTAAAATACTTCTGACATAGTGATTCTCAATCTGATTTAGTTTATTATTTTGAATGCCAATATATGCGTTAGCGCCTCTGGAAAAACAAATGATCAACCCTTTGCTGTCTTGATAGTTCACTCAGTTCCTTACCACACCATGCATGATCTATTCTTTTACAGCGATTCAGCCTTCCAAAAGACAACATACTCAAAGGGTCGAGAGCAAGGCTGCTCGTTGAAAGTGTACACATTTGGTTTTGTATTCTTTTATCGTCTTTGTGTGCACGTTTGTATGTACATATTCTGGAATTCCGTGGCCGGTGCCTGTAGGTAGTGTTCAAGGTGGGGTTTCTGTCTCTGTGTTTCCTGCTAGTGGCACCGCACTCCCACCACCCAGGAGACGGACGGCTTCCAGGTGAAGCGGCCAGGGGACGTGAGCGTGCGCTGCACACTGCTGCTAATGCTGGACTACCAGGTGAGGGCGCCATAAACAAGAATTGTACTTTTGAATTCCGTAAAGTCGGTGTGGAAGAGGGGAATTGTTTTTGTTGTCTATCAACAATGACAAGCCACCAGGGTCTGACAATCTAGATGGAAAATTACTGAGGATAATAGCAAATGATATTGCCACTCCTGTTTGCCACATTTTCAATTTAAGCCTACTAGAAAGTGTGCCCCCTCAGGCCTAGAGGGAAGCTAAAGTCATTCCGATACCCAAGAATAGTAAAGCCCTCCCGGGTGGCACAATGGTCTAAGACAGTGCTAGCTGTGCCACCAGAGATTCGGGGTTCGAGCCCAGGCTCTGTCGTAGCTGGCCGCGACCGGGAGGTCCATGGGGTGACGCACAATTGACCCAGCATCGTCCGGGATAAGGGAGGGTTTGGCCGGCAGGGATATCCTTGTCTTGTTGCGCACTAGTGACTCCTGTGGCGGGCCGGGCGCAGTGCACGCTGACCAGGTCTCCAGGTGTATGGCGTTTCCTCCAACACATTAGTGCGGCTGGCTTCCGGGTTGGATGTGCGTTGTGTCAAGAAGCAGTGCAGCTTGGTTGGGTTGTGTTTCGGAGGACACACAGCTCTCGTGCAGCTTTTGACATTATTGATCACAGTCTACTGCTGGAAAAACGTATGTGTTATGGCTTTACACCCCCTGCTATAATGCGGATAAAGAGTTACTTGTCTAACAGAACACAGAGGGTGTTCTTTTAATGGAAGCCTATCAAATAGAATCCAGTTAGAATCAGTGTTCCACAGGGTAGCTGTTTGGGCCCTTTGCTTTTTAAAATTTTGACTAATTACATGCCACTGACTGAGTAAAGCCAGAGTTCAACACTATACACGTCAGCTACTTCAGCGACTGAAATGACTGCAACACTCAACAAAGAGCTGCAGTTAGTTTCAGAGTGGGTGGCAAGGAATAAGTTAGCCCTAAATATTTATAAAACTAAAAGCATTGTATTTGGAACAAAACACTCACTAAACCCTAAATCTTGTAATAAATAATGTGGATATTGACAAAACTGCTTGGAGTAACACTAGATTAAACTGTCATAGTCCAAACATATTGATTAAGTAGTAGCTAAGATGGGGAGAAATCTGTCTATAATAAAGTGATGCTCTGCCTTCTTAACAACACTATCAACGAGGCAGGTCTTACAGGCCCTAGTTTTGTCGCACCTGGCTCAGAACAGGGCAGCACAGCTGGCTCTTGGATGTACACAGAGAGCTAATATTAATAATATGTATGTCAATCTCTCCTGGCTGAAAGTGGAGGAGAGATTGACTGCATCACTACTTTTATTTATTGACATGTTGAATGCACCGAGCTGTCTGTCTAAACTACTGGCACACAGCTCGGACACCCATGCATACCCCACAAGACTGCCACAAGAGGTCCAGAACAGACTATGGGAGGCACACAGTACTACATAGAGCCATGACTACATGGAACTCTATTCCACATCAAGTAACTGACTCAAGCAGTAAAATTAGATTTTAAAAAATCACCTTATGGAACAGCAGGGACTGTGAAGCAACACAAACACAGGCACAGATAACATACGCACTATACATACACATGGATTTAGTAATGTAGGTATGTGGTCGGGGCCTGAGGGCACACCGTTTGTTGTGAAATATATTGTAATGTTTTAAAATTGTATAAACTGCCTTAATTTTGCTGGACCCCAGGAAGAGTAGCTGCTGCTTTGTCAGTCCTTTTAATTGTCAGTCGTGCACGAGGCTAAAATCTATCTAGAGGACTTACAAAACTCGAACAAAAGTGAAAAGTGTCATCTGGCAGTTGTAATAGTTCCTGAGGTCAGTCGGCTAGTACTGACTGTGACCTCTCCGCAGCCCCCCCAGTTTAAACTGGACCCTCGTCTGGCTCGGCTGCTGGGTATCCACACCCAGACCCGCTCCTGTATCATCCAGGCCCTGTGGCAGTATGTCAAGACCAACAAGCTGCAGGACTCCCATGACAAGGAGTACATCAACTGTGACAAGTACTTTCAGCAGGTAGACGACACCCTTCTAGTTCTCCTCTGGTACTCTATTACCTGTTAGCTGTTGTCATAGTACCTTCAGTAGGGAGAGTATGCCTTTTGTTATTGGTTGCGTCCTGAATTGCACCCTATATAATTCATTAATTTCAACAAGAACCCTAAGGCGTTAGACAAAAGTAGTGCACTATAAATGGAATATGGTGCTGATTGGTCTGTATTCTGCAATGTTATTGTCTGCCTCTCAGATCTTTGACTGCCCGAGGCTCAAGTTCTCAGAGATCCCCCAGCGTCTCACCAACCTCCTCCTGCCCCCTGACCCCATCGTCATCAACCACGTCATCAGGTGAGTAGCTCACACTTACTGTAACACCTTCCTGGCAACTTCCTAGTTTGAATTGAAGGGTGAATGCCTGGTCATAAAAGGCATTATTTTATGTAATATTTTTTTTTAAACCTAGCAGATTAATATATTTTGAAAAGCTATAAGATAACAATGTGGGCACAGCGCTTCACAGTTAATACTGTCCCAAATGGTAGATAATCCAATTAAAGTGTAAAGGCTGGGAGGCAAGAATCCTGGTAAGCTACAGACAGACTACCAGCATTCTTGCCTTCCAGGCTTTTCATTTTTATTACATTTGAAATGCTGCCAACAACCTCAGTCTCACCATCCTTCCCCGCCTCTCCATGCAGTGTGGACCCTAATGACCAGAAGAAGACGGCATGCTATGACATTGACGTGGAGGTGGAGGACCCCCTGAAGAGCCAGATGAGCAGCTTCCTGCTCTCCACCGCCAACCAGCAGGAGATCGCCTCATTGGACAACAAGGTGGGACAACCACACAGGAAGGATAGCCAATCACAATTACCCAAGATGACCTTAAAGGTAGATTTACATTGCGGAGATGTGTGACGACTAATTACCGTCAGTTATATGTGAATTAGAGTTCAGAGCTGTCTGACCGTGTCGGATAGATTTCTATCTGATTCTCCCGGAGAATCTTGTCACCCGAAGTGCAATCACCAGGGTTGGGGTCAATTCCATTTCAATTCTGGAAGTACACTGAAATGCTCTGCAATTCCATTTCAATTCTGGAAGTACACTGAAATGCTCTGCAATTCCATTTCAATTCTGGGAGTACACTGAAATGCTCTGCAATTCCATTTCAATTCTGGGAGTACACTGAAATGCTCTGCAATTCCATTTCAATTCTGGAAGTACACTGAAATGCTTTTCAAATGGGGAAAACTTGGAAATGAAATTTGGTTTACTTTCTAAATTGACTGGAATTGAAATGGAATTGAGCCCAACCCTTCATAAACAATCGCACTGGTATAAATTGCATGTCGGCCGTGTGGAGAAAATCTCTGTTGTCAGAGCTGGGACCGTTGTTCCCGCATCTCCACAATGTAAATCTACCTTTACATAGGTGTTGTGGCTTCATGTTCCCGTGGGAAAAGCCTTGTTCTTTACACCGTCACCCCCGTTTCTTACACTACTATTTGAATGCAAATTCTGAAGAAACGCACTGGCTCAAATAAATTGGTGTATTGAAATTGGAAAGTTATTTTCATATGCTTAGATCTGTGTAAGCTGTCCTCTAACATCAGGGATCATTATGAACCCTGTAGATCCATGAGACCATTGAGTCCATCAACCAGTTGAAGATCCAGAGGGACTTTATGCTCAGCTTCTCCAGAGATCCTAAAGGCTACATCCAGGACTGGCTCAAGTCCCAGAGCAGAGACCTGAAGGTGAGAGACACACACACGCACGCACATGCACATGCACACACCTACCTGACTAACAGTGCTCTCTGATTGGCTGCAGATGATGACAGACGTGGTGGGGAACCCAGAGGAGGAGAGGAGGGCGGCGTTTTACCACGAGCCCTGGTCCCAGGAGGCCGTCAGTCGCTACTTCTACTGCAAGGTGAGGAGAAATGCCAGACGCTGCATCTTAAAACCTTTTAATAACTCGCACAACAGCATGCAAGTAGAAACACAAACTAGGAATTGTGATCGGACAAGTCATATTTTGCGTTGAAGCTGTACCTGCTCTGGTTTACCAGTCAATGCCTATCACATTCACAAGCAATCAAATATTTGATTTACCATTTTTTACAAATTGATTGATTGATACTGTGTATCCACTTAGGTATATTGAGGTTGGGTTGTCTTTGTGTGTGTGATGCTGATGCCACTTCCCTCTCACAGATCCAGCAGAGGAGACAGGAGCTGGAGCAGGCCTTGGCCGTGAGGAACACCTAAACGCCATCTCGGACGTCACGCTGCACTCTTCATCTGACCCCAGACCTGTGTTTGTTATTTGTTTTGTTGCTTTCTTCACATTACTGTAGTACTGTGACCCGTGGCTTCTGACCCATCCCCAATCGCATGTATCTAAAAAAAAAAAATTTAACAATCTGTTCATCTCTGATGGACATGACCGGGCATCTCTCTCCACACTCCTGGAATCCCAGGCCCACAGTTGGTTACTTTTAATGTCACCCACTAGCATGTCAGTCTTTCCATAGAGACTACAAGTCATTGTACCAGCTGCCTGCAGAATGATCACTGTGTCTTGGATCCTTCTCATCTCAACCAGATGGACTGAATCCAGCAGTACTGTACATAATCGAACGGTCCTAATGGTCCACTGCATCTCATTCATGAGTCCAAAGTGGCTGTTTGTAACCTAATGTTTCAAGTGTCTTGACTCTCACACCGTTTGGATTGTGTACATTTGTTTTTAGTGTATCATTAGCTGTATGGTTCGTGTGTGTGTGTGTGTGTGTGTGTGTGTGTGTGTGTGTGTGTGTGTGTGTGTGTGTGTGTGTGTGTGTGTGTGTGTGTGTGTGTGTGTGTGTGTGTGTGTGTGTGTGTGTGTGTGTGTGACCAAATGAACACCAGCGGAATGAAGATTACAGTATGAAGTAATGGGTCGTGGGACTGGGCTCATTTCTCTTCTGAAGCCCAAATGTTGATGTCTGTCATTTTAAAACATGAATTCGTTCAAGGTAGGCAGCTTTCATGAATTAGATTTGCCCTCATTATAAACTAATCTAAAATGCAATCTTAAGATTAGCTTAATTTCGTTCAACTTTCTTCTGTAATTTACTTAAAACAATGTAACAGTATAAGTAGATCTCTGTATTAGTCCATATGTATTTCAGCAGATTGTTAAAAGGGACAATGACAATTAACACCAATATCTGCTGGCTGTAGAAAGGATAGATGGTGACAGGATGAGTAAGCGCAAGGTGAAGTACTGTGGTAACACTTGGCAGCCATAGCGTGGAGCCTTGGAGTCAGTACACCCTGTATGCTTTTACACAGACTAGCTCTCTGTAACAAAGCACCCAGACGGACTTGTCGCAGCAAATTGCCATGCAAATGGATTAGCTTTAGTGGTTAATTGTTTGTGCTGCTTCATTGTCCTGTCATAATAACGCTACCAAAGTCATGTCTGGGAACAGTATTAGCTACAGATCTCTCCCAATACTCAAGCCAGTGTTTTTAATATTAACGATGGACACATTTTGGAATATGATGTAACCAACACCATTTCCTATGTTGAACAATCATGGGGCGGGCAGTGAAGCTGCAGCCACAACATCTGTACATTGCCTGCTGTGAAAAATGTTGGCCGGTAACTAATTATATTATTTGAAATGAATGAAGAAATGGGTCTTTGTTCATTGTATTTTTTTAGTTAACTAACATCTATTGTGAACTACTTGTCCCAAATGGATCTGCCTGACAGTATTTTGTCCTTGACCATTTTGACGGAGTCACCAAAGGTCTCGATAAGAGTATTATACTAGTTAAAATAGACAATGAACAATGGTTACTGTGATTGTGTCTCAGCTCGATAAAGCTATGTTACCAGTTGAAACTGAAGGGTGAATATGAAGACATTTTTAAGGGATATGTGAATGTAAATATCATTTTTTTCCCTTGATGGCAACTGTACAGCCTACGACTTGTCTGTTTGTGTGTTTCGTTTAGGGAACGGCGGGACATATGGGGTGGGAAGGATTGGGTTTCATAGGTTTAAAGCTGTAGGACAGGGATGCTAGTGTCCCTCTATGTACACTTGGGATGGGGGGGGTATTTTAGGTCCTTGTTGAGTTATAATGGGGCGGAACAATATAATTGAATGCTGGGAGTGATGATGCCTCCATCTCGCCACATACAAGGCTTGCTCATCTCTAACTACCACAGCAACTCCGTTCTGTGCCATTCTAGTTTTGTCTGTGTCATGGGAGAAGCCTTTTCGGTTTCTGATTTGAAATCGACACGGCTGTCTTCTGTAACGTTCAGACTTGTGTCCTTGTTACATTTGTTTTGTGTCAAGATGCTCTTCAACATGGCTGAGAGCTCCTATACTAAGCATAAACAGAGGTTGCGTTTCATAAAGACCTAGGCATGCTGCATGGACAGGTTTTATACATTTCAAACAGGACATGTAAATACCCTCACGAATGCATGGAAGCGGATCTGAAGAGCACTGGATTTGACACTATCTTTTGTGAATGGGGCCTTTTTCAACCATTTGCTAAAAACCTGTATGCTACCCAGCCAGCATAGATGTTATCTGCATATGAGAGTTTTTGTCACTACAGGTTCCATGTATGTCAACTTCACCAATCAAAGGAGCATACTAGTTGTTGTATTCAATTGTGTCAATCGATACTTGTTTGACCCAGATGTTCTTGTATGTTTGGCAGTCATGGAGCATCTTTGACTGTTGGGCACCCCTTGCTGGGCATTCTAGAAACTACAACTCACTGACACCCTCTGTCTGATAATGGAAACCTATCATTTGACTAATATAAAAAGACTGTACTTAAACTGTGTGCTCCTCTCTCTCTCTGACAAACAGCATTCGTATTGGTCTACCTAAATGGATAGGTGGTAACCGCAGTCTCTGTGCATGACTTTGTGGAGAGTCCATGTTCCTCACAGCTCTCTTTTTACACAATTTGTGTCTGCCACTTTATTAGGTACACCACCCCATTCCCGTAACTAGATCGCTCTTACAGACAGCGAGTCTCGTGGCCATGGTTTGCTATATAAAGCAGGAAGACAGGCATCGAGGCATTCAGTTACTGTTTGAACATAAGAATTCTCAAAACGAGTAAACATAAGCGACTTTGCGCGTTGTATGATCTTCGGAGCCAGGCGTGCCGGTTCCAGTATCTCAGAAACGACTGACACCCTGGGCTTTTCATGCGCGACAGTGTCTAAAGTTTACAGAGAATGGTGCGACAAAAAAAAAACATCCAGTTGGCGGCAGTCCTGTGGGCAAAAACAGCTCGTTGATGAGAGAGATCAAAGGAGAATGGCAAGAATAGTGCAAGCTAACAGGTGGGCCACGGACAGACATAACGGTGCAGTACAACAGCGGTATGCAGAACGGCATCTCTGAACGCACAACTCGTCAATCCTTGTCACGGATGGGCTATTGCAAACGACCAGACAGCTAAAAACAAGAAGAAGCGGCTCCATTGGGCACACGATCACCAACACAAATAAGCTAGCTAGCTAAATTGACGATTACTGGAGGCAACTTCGCCCCTCAGTAAAATCCCCTCGCTCCTGCCCAGAGAGAAAGGGAGAAGACAGAGAGGATGGGAAGTGGCCCATTTATTTCTCTGAACCCACACCCCACTATGGAGAAACAGCTTTTCCCCCTCCCACTCCCTGTTGGAGCGCTGCCAAGTGGACAGGACCCACCCTGCTAACATGCTGACTAGACCGGGTATGTACGCATGTTGATTTTGTCCATCCACACCAGGACACACCGGTTGAAATATCAAAACGATACTCTGAACCGACTATATTAATTTGGGGACAGGTCGAAAAGCATTAAACATTCATGGCAATTTAGCTAGCTAGCTTATTTGTCTTGGGATATAAACATTGGGTTGTTATTTTTACCTGAAATGCACAAGGTCCTCGACAATTAATCCAGAGATGACAGGGTAAACCGAGTTAGTTTCTAGTAATCTCTCTTCTTTGGACTTTATATGGCGGTTGGCAACCAACATTAAGGTGCATTACCACCACCAACTGGACTGGAGTGTGGACCTCAGCTCATCTATCAATCACCCACGTGGGTATATGCTCCTATCAACCAATGAGGAGATGGGAGAGGCGGGACTTGCAGCGCATCACAAATATAACAAAGTTCGATTTTAGCGCCTGGCTATGCAGACACTCGAGCAGTTTTGGATGCAATCATTGAATAACATGTACGTGTACATTTATTTTGCAACGCTCGAGCACGTAACGCAAGGGGTGTGATCATTCTGAATGTGCACTGAGCTCACTCACTCCTCCCCTAGGACACGTGAAAGAGAGTTCCAGCTAAAACCTAGGGAGGCCCGGATTACTACCTTATAATGTGAGGAGGCAGACTTTGGTACAAACTGTACATTGCCTCAGGGTGAGGCTACAGAGCTCTGAGGCAAGCCAGGAAGAATACAGAGTTCAGAGCTCTGAATATGACTGGAGGAGTATCAACCACTAGAATCTCCTACCCTATTAGCTTGTCCTTGGCTCGTAAACCATGATCTTCACTTGCCAAGTATGCTTCACTCCTCACTCAGTGAAAAACAGCTGCCGTTGTCATGTGGCCGTAGGTCTCAAAAACAAGCTGTTCTGTTTTGTCTTCTCTAATTGAGACCCCACGGTACGACGACTGTGTTTCAAACAAACATTGAACTGCACACAAGATACTGTAGCTAGCAAAGGAAATAGCTAGGTCTGTGATTCCAAAATAACATCAGAAAAGAGTCCAGAAGCGACATCTGCCTTTAATATCCGTAGAAAAAAACCCAGACCCTATCTGTCTAGGGAATGAAACAAACCACACTCTATGGGATAAACATACTAAGAAAACTAAGTGTCAAATGAAAGAAAATACACAGACACTCAATGGCTTCTCTTTAAATCCAGTATTAGAATCATAATTCAGCACAGCCATGAAGGAAGACATATGGCTCATGCCGGTTTTCTCAAGGCTCATTGTTCATTCATCACCTACCGATAGAAGCTCCCCTTGGGCTACCATTGGGGTGAAAGCACAGAGTTCTGCCAGCCTGCACGCAGTTTGCAGGAACACACGTTGTAACATCACTCCTCAGTCTTTACAGGCCTAAGATTGCACATGGGTTCTTGGTCCTTAGGGATCCGTTTGGAGATTCAACATCCCATAATATGCCTCGTCCAAAAGTCTAGGCGGTGTGGTTCAGGTTCATAAAGAAGGCCAAAGGTATCAAGTCATTCTAGATGGTAAACCTATGGTGCATTTCCACTGTCAGGCTTTGCACCAGTGTTTGGCCCAAAGATGTTGCCTTCTGAGGCCTGTCCCTGAAAAAAGCCTGGAGTGACACCAGTGCTTCAGTGGAAAAGTACCACTAGACCCCCTAAGTGCTGTTGGCCTGCTCCTGCTCAAACAGGGCCATGGCTAGGTGCGACCGCGAGGCCAGGCCCTCCAGGTTACTGAGCACACAGCGGTGGTAGATGTCCTCGCTGAAGCGCGGGTTGCACGCCCGCCGCACATACTTCTGCACTAGCGCCGGCTCCACCGCCCGGAACACGTGCAAGCCCGAGTATCGCACGAAGATCTCGTACACGTCCATGCTCTGCAGCAGCTCGTCGTTGTCCAGGATGTCAGCGGCCATCTTGGTGCGCGACGCCATGTAGTCGGTGTTGTAGAAGCATGCCTCCTCGAAGACGTGGCGGTCGAAGCGTCCGCCACGCAGGGCCTCGGCTGGGAAGGAGGCCATGGTCTGCTGGTCGCGGTACAAGATGGTCTTGCTGAACTCCTGGAAGTGGGTGGGGAAGAACACCTGCCAGTTGCTGATGGCGTTCATGCGGCAGCGGTTAAGGAAGTCGGCGTTGACCTCGGTCCACACCGAGGCCAGGAAGAAGAGCGTGTCCACCGGGTGCTTCTTGGAGATTATGTCCATCAGCTTGACCTGCGAGGGCACCTCCGTCTTCACGCTGATCCAGGGGATCCTCACGTCACCGTAGCGCTTCTCCACCTCTCCGATCATGGCCTTGATGCCGGCGAACACGTCCGACTGGCTGACGCGCTGGGCGTCAAAGGGGTCGTAGACAAACAGGAAGGTGAGCAGGACATTGTCGTGCGTGTCCAGCGTGTTCATCGCATACATGTCCAGGAAGTTACCCACGAAGTCCTGCTCGCGGGCCGTGACGGGCAGGATGACCTGCACCCGGGTGGCCTCCGTCACATAGGGCATGGGGATGATCTCAATGGTGCTGAGGGGGCGGAGCAGGCTGACCCGCTTGGCGATCACCTGGCTGTGACCTTTCTGTGTGAAGGCTTCCAGGGCCAGGTCCAGCACGTACTCCATGCCCCGGGTGGGGTCGAAGCGCCGGTAGCCGTTGAGCAGGCGGCGTTTCTTGAAGCGCAGCTGGGGCTGGTAGTGCTCGTTGAGGTGCTTCACGGCCGTCTCCAGCACGGCGCTCACGTCGGCCCAGTTGGCGCCACGCAGTTCACACTTTGGGGTGTTGTCGGAGCATGAGTAGATGTGCTCCTCTGTGAAGTACTCCCAGTTGATGACCTCGAAACGAGTCTTTGGCATGAAGGGAGGATTGACCCCGATTGGCCAGATGGCCCCCACCTTACCCTCTGGGGTCAACTCACTCAGGTTGTTGATCTGGACCTGGACAAAAGACACAACCATAATGACACAACTGTGTTTACATGTATCAAAAATATTTATTTCTTCAATACTATATCAACAATGTTGAGGGTAGTTGATTCAAGGTTTAACTGTAATGGGTTGACATTCTCCTTGGTCAGCATCTCTCAAAGCTTATTATAAGCGTATTATATTGTATATGTATGTATTGTATGAGGGGTGTATTGTGTTAGGGAATCATGTGATGCTTGTTGTATACTTTAGGCTATTTTCTATGTGGAGGACTTTGCGTGATTTGATTCTTAATTGCCCGAGTGGATAAATAAAGTTGTATTGAATTGATTTACAAAGTTCACACTTTTAAACTGACGGATTGTTTACAAAATGACATTAGCAGGTACATTTAGAATGAGTTGATGTCGGAATTTCAAACATCACATCCTCACAAAACGGTTTGGTCACTGTTAGATTTTTGTAACGGGAAGGTTGCGAGTTCAAACCCCCGAGCTGACAAGGTACAAATCTGTCGTTCTGCCCCTGAACAGGCAGTTAACCCACTGTTCCCAGGCCGTCATTGAAAATAAGAATGTGTTCTTAACTGACTTGCCTGGTTAAATAAAGGTAAAATTTAAAAAAATGTAGGAAAACTGAACATTTGCACACTGGACCCGTAACCAGTCAAACCAACACCAGTGCTGACTCCTCAAACAGCCAGAACCATACAGAAAGCCCATCTGATTCCATTAAACAAAATCAACCTGCAGCTGCTGTATCTTTAGGTAGGTCCAGTCCAGTTCGATCTGGCTGAAGCGTTTGTGCAGGCGGTACATGAGGCTGGGCTCTGACACAGGGTGGACTGTGAAGGCATTCTTAAACTGGGCACTGTCCTCTCGCTCTGGGTCTGCTTTCTTCCCCAGCTCAAAGGAGCGATATGTC
Source organism: Oncorhynchus kisutch (assembly GCF_002021735.2). NCBI lineage: Eukaryota > Metazoa > Chordata > Actinopteri > Salmoniformes > Salmonidae > Oncorhynchus > Oncorhynchus kisutch. The sequence goes on along the minus strand of NC_034191.2, from coordinate 47,973,422 downwards.
ATGTCCTGTAAGTAACATGCAAACAGCGGGGAGGGAAATGTTAGCCATCCCGCAGGTAAGACAACTGATGGGTGTAGTCAAAGTACTGTAAATCATGATGACATAGCATTGATAAAAGACTGGTAATCGTTATTGAACAACTCTAGACATGTTTTATAATAATGATGTCTTAGCTGTGTGTTTTACCTGGTGTACCTCCACACAGCTCAGACCCAGGTAGTCGATGATGCAGCGCCCAAGCCATTCGTCAGGCCTGACGCTGAGGATGTCGTTGCGGCAGGTGTCCAGGTGGGGCTGCAGGCGGGCCAGCAGGCTGCGGGAGAGCAAGTAGCCATAACCCCCGTGGCAGTACCTGGCCCTCTCTTCCCCACCGATGAACTCCTCTGACCGGCCCATGTAGAGGTCCTGTCCCATGCTGAGGTGGCCCACCAGCTCAGCCAGCCTCTCAGCCTGCATGTAGGTGTCGTCCTGGGCCAGGAAAAAACAGTCGTAGTCCAAGCCATAGTGCTGGTGCAAGTAGCGTACCGTCTCGTACATCAGCCACACGGGCCGGTCGTCGCCGTGGGCCACCACCGTCATGCCGTGGGGGACCTTGGAGCTGCGCAGGCCCGTGAAGAAGAAGGTGCGGTGGAAGTGGTGGGCCACGGTGCGGTTCACCGCCACTGCCAGCGTGTTGAGGGTGGCCCGCGAGGTCAGCACGCCCACCAGGAGGCGCTCTCGGATGCCCAGCTCCGTGTGGATGTAGCGCGTCCTGATCACAGAGGAGGCGTTCAGAGGGACATTCACTGTTTCAAATCAAACTCACTCATTACTGAGCGGAGCTGGGTGATTTATTTTATTACATAGATGAAATAAGGAACAGGCCCCGTCTTACAGAGTGATTTACTATGCATTTACTAATGTACTATTTAACAATATGCTAATAAAAATGTGTTAATGTTATTTTTTCTACTTAAAAATGCACTTGTTATAATTAAAGTTGGTTTAAAAACTTCTGGTAAATGACTATGTCAAGGTGAATGCGCCTAGTGTCCATTCTTGTCCAGATGGCTAGGTACTGGGATTGGATATCATTGCTGAACTTTACAGTGTAGACTTAACTCTCACCATCTGCAAAATGTAAGGATTTAGGCTATGACCAAAGGAGATCATAGTCATATTCAAGAGGTATCAAAATACAGTTAAGGTTAAGCCTTTCATAAAAGAAGACACTTCAATAAAATGTAATCATTCTGTCCCATGACTGACTGAAAACAGACCGTTCAAATGGTGGTCTCTTCAGACCCTCTAGGTTAACTGGCTAATTATAACTATCCAGGCCAATAATCCGCTTTAAGAGGTGATTCGGAGAGCAGCGATTAGTAGGACCGTAGGATTATCAAACTGTATGGGGTCAATTCCACAGTAACAGAGTGATGCTGAGAATCAGAGTTTTTGGATACTTAAAGTATGGCAAACAAAAACCATTGATTTCAAAGTTAAACAAACCATACATAATGCACAATTTCTACGGAACATTTGACAAAAATACAATGCAGATGTAAAATTTGGTAACAGAATGATGGTAAAAACTCCCTCTGTTTAAGAGACTACATTTAACCAAAATTATGATTCAAAGATGTCTGCACAAAGAGTGGGGTGTCAGCTATGACATGACACCTTGAGTTTGAAAACACATTATGCTTATTGAAGTGGATTAACACCCGGTAACAGAATGACATCATGGATCCCTGATATGTACTACACAGAAATGCATCATTATAAATTTCATTCTCTTCATGGTGATGCATCCTGAATAGGTACACAAAAGTATCTCTGATTCAGAGGGGTTGGGTTAAATGCGGAAGACACATGAGTTGAAAGCATTCAGTTGTACAACTGACTAGGTATCCCCTTTCAACACACTGGCTATTATTCTAATGAGCTCCACCCCCAAAAAAGACAATTTGTACCAATCTGTTTCACAAGTTTGGACTCAATCTCAATACAGCACAGTGCAGTACATTATACTGTACTCATGTAGTGTGCTCTACTGTACTAAACTCGACTGTACAGTACTGACCTACACTCTGCTCTAATTTTCTTTACTGTACTCTGCTGTCCACGCTTGTGAAACAGACATCTTTGGTGAGCTATACCCCTGTATAGCACTGCCCCACTTTCTTTACTGATTTCTCTGAGCTATTGTCCATTGTCCTTGAGAACTATGATACACTCATTGTGTTGAGCGATTTTAATATTCATGTTGACAAAGATACTGACTCCAAGGCCATTGAACATATTAATCTTTTGAGCTCTATGGACTTTATCCAACATGTTACTGGGCTCATCCATAACCGCTGCCACACTCTGGACCTGGTTATTACCAATGGGCTTTCTATTGACAAATACTCTTATTGATGTTGCTTTATCTGATCACCACGGTGTATTTTTTACTACCTTGTTGCCCATAGCACAGGGTAAAACTAAACGCATTATTCATTTTTACTGCAGTGGGCTAAATCAGGGTTACAGAGTGATTCTTGGTAGTCTTACAAAGATATAATTTGAAACAAAAGTATACACCTTACACACATGGCTATGGACTTAAAAGAAGTAGAGTTGAAATGTACTACATTTTGAGTTTATCCCAATATTACAATTTATATATACGGAACAAAAATAAACGCAACATCTAAAGTGTTGGTCCCATATTTCATGAGCTGAAATAAAAGATCTCTAAAAATGTTCATATGCACAAAAAGCTTATTTCTCTGTTTGTGAGCATTTCTCATTTGCCAAGATAATCCATCCACCTGACAGGTGTGGCATATCAAGAAGTTGATTAAAGTGCATGATCAATACACAGGTGCACCTTGTGCTGGGGACAAAAAAAGGCCACTAAAATGTGCAGTTGTGTCACACAACACAATGCCACAGATGGCTCAAGTTGAGGGAGCATGCAATTGGCATGCTGACTGCAGGAATGTCCACCAGAGCTGTTGCCAGATAATTTAATGTTAATTTCTCTACCATAAGCCGCCCCCCCCAACGTCATTTTAGATAATTTGGCAGTACGTCCAACCGGCCTCACAACCGCAGACCACATGTAACCATGCCAGCCCAGGACCTTCACATCCGTCTTCTTCGCTTGCAGGCCCAGCTACCCGGACAGCTGATGAAACTGAGAAGTATTTCTGTCTGTAATCTAGCCCTTTTGTGGGGAAAAAATCATTCTGATTGGCTGGGCCTGGCTCCCCAGTGGGTTTGACAGAGAAACACTGGATGTTGTTTTATTTTATAATCTTTATTAATTATGAAATTATGGAAAATATTGATAACATTCCACCCATGAGGCCAAAGATGGCGCTTTAGGTCATTAATTGCAGGAAAGGGCTATGAAACGGGGGGGGGGGGGGGGGGGGGGGGGGGCAGAGCTGTTGGCCGAGGTTGGAGTAGCCAGGAGGAAGGCATGGCCAGCCGTTGAGAAATGCTTCTTGAAGTTTTCGATTATCATGGATTTATCGGTGGTGACCGTGTTACCTAGCCTTAGTGCAGTGGGCAGCTGTGTTGTTGCTCTTGTTCTCCATGGACTTCAGTGTCCCAGAACTTTTTGGAGTTAGAGCTACTTGTTAATATAGCCATGCAGCACCCTGAACATCCCATGTGCCGTTTCATGCTCGGGAATTGTGAGCCCCCCCCCAAAAAAAATCCTCCTGAATAGCATCCTCTGAAATGTAGCGAACAAAGGTCAATGCATCTCGGCCCTAACAGCTAATATCCATTTGGAGAGCATGAGGTGGGGAGTTTGAGTCGTTCACTCAGAGTTTCCACTTGATTTCTAGCTATAGCATCAAATATTAGTTTCACAGTGTTATCTGACAAAGGTATTGATGTGAGTGTCTATGCCTCTGCCTCCCCACACATTGTTTTCACCATATCAATTGTGGCTAGTAATATCAAAGTCTCTGCAATAGTGTATGGTTTCATAGCATAGCGGGCTTAGCCATTCACCGTGGGAATGATTCAAGTGCAACGGTTAAGTGCGGCCTTTTCACACAATCTAAGGGCTCTCTGGGTGAATTTGAACTTTTATAATTGTCATTTAGATTAAGGTCAACCACATTACAATGATTGAGAGACAAAGACGATATTTTAATATATACAATACCAGTCAAAAGTGTGGACACCTACTCATTTTTCAATTTGTATATTTTATTATTATTATATATATTTTTTTATTTAACCTTTATTTAACTAGGCAAGCCAGTTAAGAACAAATTCTTATTTACAATGACGCCATGGAACTCCCAATCACGGCCAGATGTGATTGGGACTGTAGTGACACCTCTTGCACTAAGATGCAGTTTCTTAGACCGCTGCGCCAATCTAGGGCTTTTCTTTATTTGTACTATTTTCTACATTGTAGAATAATAGTGAAGACATCCAAACTATGAAATAACACATATGGAATCATGTAGTAACCAAAAAAAGTGTTAAATCAAAATATATTACATATTCTACATCATATCAACCAGAGTGGTTTAGACCCAGTACGAACAGATAAAATCCGTTTAAAAATGGGTGAACAAACAACGAAAATCTGTGAGAATCAAACAGACAGTGGCCTATAAAGGCCTTCCTTCTGAAACAACGTGTGATGCATCTGCAGCGAAAGTCATGATTTGCATCATTCACATATCGATGACGAATTTGGCAATGTTAGCGGGTTGCATAAGCATTAGTTCCCAGAAAACACCACTCATATGCCTCGCACTGGGGTGCATTATTTTTTATAACAGTTATAAAAGAGGATTTCATAAAAGAGATCCAATAGCTCTGCATATATTTTTAAGCAGTGTCTTCCTTTTGGTCATTTCCATGTAGAAATATCCATGAGTACAAACATGTCAAGTTCATAGGAGCATGTCAAATGAAAGGGCACGACAAAAAAATATTTAAAAAAATAAAAAAGATATATATATATATATATATGTGCAATAAGCAAAATTCTTTGATTTGTCAAACTGATAAAAGGGGTCTTAGAAAACATCTACCAGAAAGTCTTAAAAGGTATTACAAAAACAATAATATTGAAGTAAATACCCTGGCAACTAATATAAACACTTTTTTCTGCCTTCTGTAAGTGTAAGAAACATTGCCTTGTGCCTTGAAATTCCTTTACCAAAAACACACAGATCTTTTAAGATATTGTCTAATTTCTTTCCCTCATGTGAAGGGAGGACAATGAAAGTTCACAGAACTATCAAGGTAGACCTATCAATTAGTTAGTGTTTTTACTGATACCAATTTTGTATATGAATTATTAAGTCATTAAAAATCTAAATTCTGTTATCAAATCGGTCAGTCTGCCCTGGATTTCAGCGCCTACCCCGGCCAAACCCTCCTCTAACCGAGACGACGCTGAGACAATAGTATGCCGCCCTTTGGGACTCCCAATCACAGCCAGTTGTGATACATCCCGGGATCAAACCCGGGTCTGTAGTGACGCCTCTAGCAATACACTGCGATACAGTGCCTTAAACCGCTGCGCCACACAGTTCCAAAGTACAGCACAGGAGAGTAAGAGTACAGTACAAAGTAGAGAACGCTAGAGTTGACTACACTGTACTGAACTATACTCTTCTGAACTATACTCGACTTTGTTGTACTTTGATGTCCAAACTATGATTGGTCGGGTCCAGACCAACCATATTTGGTCTTGTTTGTTGGCGGAGCTCATTAAAATAATAGCCAGTGTGTAGAATAATACCCAAATATGCATAAAGGAGGATATTGAATATTTCTACCTGTGCGTACCTATTCAGGATACATCACAATGAAGAGAATGACATTCATATCCATAATTATGCATTTCTGTGTAGTATAGATCAGGGACACATGATAAAATTAAGTTACGGCAATTCTGTTACTGGGTGTAAATCTACTTCACTTATTGTAGTTCAATAACCTAAAGAGATTTGTTCAAACTCAAGGTGTCAAGTCATAGCTGACACCCCATTCCTTCTGCAGACAACTTTATATCTTAATTTGGAGAAGATATTTAAGAATTTTTGGATAACGTGGTCACATTAAAAACAGAGGAAGATTTTACCAAAATTCTGTTACAAAACTTTGCATCTGCACCTTTCTTCCAATAAATGTGTTTGTAGAATTCTCTGTGTAAATTGTTAAAAGTAATCATTGTGCATAGAGTTGTATGGTTTGTTAAACTTTGAAATCAATGGATTTTGTTTGGCATCCATTTTAAGTGAAAAACCTGCCCATTTGCAAACTCTTATCTCTGAAACCTAGTGTTAGGCTAGGATGTGTTATTCCTCTGTGCATCCATCCCAAAATGCTCACCTGAGGACCTTCTTGTGTGGTTTGTTGGGGTCCTTGTGGTATGGTATGATGCGTGGCTGGAAGTCCTCATTCCCAGGACCACCTCTCTGGTCCCCATGGGGGTCTCCCCTGTTGCTGCCCAGGAAGAGACCCCTATTGCCCAGTTCATCTCCACACGAGTCAAATGTGTCTCCCTGGGTCCAGGAGACCATCAGCAGGCTCAGGCTGCATCCCAAAGAGAGCCCCAGGATAAGGGGGAAAGCAGGCCTGAACACGGCCAGGAAGGAGGAAATACGCATAACGAAGAGGTGGACTTCAGTGCTGTCAATCAAGTTTTATGTTATGTTCCTCTGAAATTCTCCACAAACATTTGTAGAATGCTGTTTAAAACCATGTAATCGCCCTTTTGGTGAAGTGCCAACCACTTTTAAGCTAGGTTCAGTCAAATCTGATAAATTGGCACAATCCTGGCTGTGCTGCACCATGGAGTAGATAGCTCACTACATCCTTATCAGTGCCATTTAAAGATAAGGTACTATACGGTATTTAATATAGAATAACTTGACACACTGAACAGACGGCTGTATTGACTGCCACTGTTCATCAGTCAATACCTAGCTATTGTAATAGGCTTCTGTCCAATAATAAACCATCTAGCTAGCTAGTAGGCTAACAAGTACGCAAGCCAGCTGAAATAAACATTTGCAATTGGCTTGCTACGAGTTAACTAGCTAGTGAGGTGGCTGGCTAGTGTCCCCAGCTAGCTAGCGACATACAATGAAACCAGGGCTTTACACTGCTGTAACGTTGTTCATATTTTAGATCATTATCCTGACAAAACGACAACATCCAAGCCTCGGTATCGGGTAGCAAGCTACCCAGTTAACGGTGTTTGTCCTTCGTTCTCTCCCCAAAACAAAGTGTGTTTTCCTCTCCATTTTTGTTGATGCAGGCGCAGTTATCCATATTTTGTCTGTAGGTTGTCAGAAAACGATGAAATTCCATGTCAGCGTGATCCACAGAAACACATGCATGCTGTCTTTTCTTCCAATTATGTCAGGCTAATGATGTAGCTACAGTAGTTTACCAAGTCGACCTTTTTTCCTCTCACTTCCTCAAAGTGAGTAATTCACCGCCTCCAAGTAAAGCATCTCTTTCAAATCTTCATGAATTAATTTTTAAAAATGCTACTTGTCAGAGAGAAACCTTCCGGAAAGCGTGTCGTGCACTGGATAAGGTACTATCTGAAAATATTGCTTCTCATTCTGCATCAATTCTGGACTGCGCTGGTGGGGCAAAATGCTGTCAGACACGTCGTCATCAGACGTCTGTAGAGGGGGTCTCTGATGGGCCCTTCAAATTCAATACCACCCAGTATTTGGAATGCTTCATTCTATTTTTTTTCCTTCATTTTCTTGCATTCAAAAAGATACATTGTATGCATCCAGAACAGTAATTAGGAAAATATTTAGCTAAAATCTTATTTGAAGGGGGTAGGGAACCTAATCATTCCTTTTATGTGACTCAACACAAACTTGATGTCAAAGATTGTTGTGCTGGCAACACTCATTGGGCACATATCCAAATCATTACTAGTCTGATTACTTATGCAACTGAAACATGGACCAATACATTTGATTTAATATCCACCTTATTATCCATCCTTTCAACATTACATAATCTGAAACTAACCCTGATTCAGATGACCATCCTACCCATGCTAGATTACGGAGATATAATTTATAGATCGTCAGGTAAGGGTGCTCTAGAGCAGCTAGATGTTCTTTACCATTCGGGCATCAAATTGCTCCTTATAGAACACATCACATTACTCTTCTGTAAACTGGTCATTTCTTTGTACCCGTCGCAAGACCCACCCATGCTTATTTATAAAACCCTCTTAGGCCTCACTCCCCACTATCTGAGATGCCTACTGCAGCCCTCATCCTCCACATATAACACCCGTTCTGCCTGTGACATTCTGCTAAAGGTCCCTGTAGTATCTGGGATCTACATCTGTTTATATTAGTTTACTATGCTGTTACTAAGCAGTAATGTATTACGGCAGTGTTACGTTACTACACCTAATAGAAAATGCACATGCGCACTAGGGTGCCGGGAACTGTAGAGCACGAGGGGTTTTAACTAAACGAAAATAACTGTACTCCTGTCTCCTGCCTGGTCATTTCTCCACAACACAAATATTACAGTCCCCAAAGTACCTACATCCCTGAGTCGCTGCTATTTTCAGTTCGCTGCAGCTAGCGACTGTAACGAGCTGCAACAAACACTCAAACTGGACTGTTTTAACTCAATCGCTTCATTCAAATCAAAATCAAATCAAATCAAATTTTATTTGTCACATACACATGGTTAGCAGATGTTAATGCGAGTGTAGCGAAATGCTTGTGCTTCTAGTTCCGACAATGCAGTAATAACCAACAAGTAATCTAACTAACATTTCCAAAACTACTGTCTTATACACAGTGTAAGGGGATAAAGAATATGTACATAAGGATATATGAATGAGTGATGGTACAGAGCAGCATAGGCAAGATACGGTAGATGATATCGAGTACAGTATATACATATGAGATGAGTATGTAAACCAAGTGGCATAGTTAAAGTGGCTAGTGATACATGTATTACATAAGGATGCAGTCGATGATATAGAGTACAGTATATACATATACATATGAGATGAATAATGTAGGGTAAGTAACATTATATAAGGTAGCATTGTTTAAAGTGGCTAGTGATATATTTACATCATTTCCCATCAATTCCCATTATTAAAGTGGCTGGAGTTGAGTCAGTGTCAGTGTGTTGGCAGCAGCCACTCAATGTTAGTGGTGGCTGTTTAACAGTCTGATGGCCTTGAGATAGAAGCTGTTTTTCAGTCTCTCGGTCCCAGCTTTGATGCACCTGTACTGACCTCGCCTTCTGGATGATAGCGGGGTGAACAGGCAGTGGCTCGGGTGGTTGATGTCCTTGATGATCTTTATGGCCTTCCTGTAACATCGGGTGGCGTAGGTGTCCTGGAGGGCAGGTAGTTTGCCCCCGGTGATGCGTTGTGCAGACCTCACTACCCTCTGGAGAGCCTTACGGTTGTGGGCGGAGCAGTTGCCGTACCAGGCGGTGATACAGCCCGCCAGGATGCTCTTGATTGTGCATCTGTAGAAGTTTGTGAGTGCTTTTGGTGACAAGCCAAATTTCTTCAGCCTCCTGAGGTTGAAGAGGCGCTGCTGCGCCTTCTTCACGATGCTGTCTGTGTGAGTGGACCAATTCAGTTTGTCTGTGATGTGTATGCCGAGGAACTTAAAACTTGCTACCCTCCCCACTACTGTTCCATCGATGTGGATAGGGGGGTGTTCCCTCTGCTGTTTCCTGAAGTCCACAATCATCTCCTTAGTTTTGTTGACGTTGAGTGTGAGGTTATTTTCAAAGACTCAATCATGGACATGGACATGGACTCTTAGTGACAGTTGTGGCTGCTTTGCGTGATGTGTTGTCTCTACCTGCTTGCCCTTTGTGCTGTTGTCTGTGCACAATAATGTTTTCGTTTTTTTAGGGGTGGATCAGCTTAATATTGCGGAAAGATTGTTGCTTCCATCAATGTAATTGTCTGCATCATTTCCAATATGGGGGGTAAATATATATATCCATATACAGTGGGGCAAACAAGTATTTAGTCAGCCACCAATTGTGCAAGTTCTCCCACTTAAAAAGATGAGAGAGGCCTGTCATTTTTATCATAGGTACACTTCAACTATGACAGACAAAATTAGAAAAAAATTCCAGAAAATCACATTGTAGGATTTTTTATGAATTTATTTGCAAATTATGGTGGAAAATAAGTATTTGGTCACCTACAAACAAGCAAGATTTCTGGCTCTCACAGACCTGTAACTTCTTCTTTAATAGGCTCCTCTGTCCTCCACTTGTTACCTGTTTGAACTTTTTATCAGTATAAAAGACACCTGTCCACAACCTCAAACAGTCACACTCCAAACTCCACTATGGCCAAGACCAAAGAGCTGTCAAAGGACACCAGAAACAAAATTGTAGACCTGCACCAGGCTGGAAAGAATGAATCTGCAATAGGTAAGCAGCTTGGTTTGAAGAAATCAACTGTGGGAGCAATTATTAGGAAATGGAAGACATACAAGACCACTGATAATCTCCCTCGATCTGGGGCTCCACGCAAGATCTCACCCCGTGGGGTCAAAATGATCACAAGAACGGTGAGCAAAAATCCCAGGACCACACAGGGGGACCTAGTGAATGACCTGCAGAGAGCTGGGACCAAAGTAACAAAGCCTACCATAAGCAAGGGCATTGAAGATGAAACGTGGCTGGGTCTTTCAGCATGACAATGATCCCAAACACACCGCCCGGGTAACGAAGGAGTGGCTTCGTAAGAAGCATTTCAAGGTCCTGGAGTGGTCTAGCCAGTCTCCAGATCTCAACCCCATAGAACATCTTTGGAGGGAGTTGAAAGTCCATGTTGCCCAAAACATCACTGCTCTAGAGGAGATCTGCATGGAGGAATGGGCCAAAATATCAGCAACAGTGTGTGAAAACCTTGTGAAGACATACAGAAAACGTTTGACCTCTGTCATTACCAACAAAGGGTATATAAAAGTATTGAGATAAACTTTTTATTGACCAAATACCTCTTTTCCACCATAATTTGCAAATAAATTCATAAAAAATCCTACAATGTGATTTTCTGTCATAGTTGAAGTGTACCTATGATGAAAATTACAGTCCTCTCATCTTTTTAAGTGGGAGAACTTGCACAATTGGTGGCTGACTAAATACTTTTTTGCCCCACTGTACATACACGTACATACCAATACATAAACATTCATACATATAACCATATATACATAAACATACCTATGTAGATATGCATACTTTTTTTTTAGAATATACCTTTATTATTCCCAGCAAACCCTACCACCCTTCCCCCAATTGGAGTAAACTAATAAACAATAACACTTAGGCTTCTACCTTCAGTTTATACATATTATACACATTTTACAGACACAATCTATTTTACAATAGTTATATTTTGTTTTTAGTCCATCCTCTATTTCTTTGTTCTTAACTGACTTGTCTAGTTAAATAAAGGTTAAATAAAAAATTCAATAAAAAGCACGTTTGGCAGCTATTACAGCCTTGAGACTTCTTGGGTATGACACTACAAGCTTGGCACACCTGTATTTGGAGAGTTTCTCCCATTCTTCTCTGCAGATTCTCTCAAGCTCTGTCAGGTTGGATGGGGAGTGTTGCTGCACAGCTATTGTCAGGTCTCAAGTGCTCAGAATATGTGTGAACTCCTTCAAGACAGTTGGAAAAGCATTCCAGGTGAAGCTGGTTGAGAGAATTCCAAGAGTGTGCAAAGCTGTCATCAAGGCAAAGGGAGGTTACTTTGAAGAATCTCAAATATAAAACATATTTTGATTTGATTAACACTTTTTTGGTTACTACATGATTCCATGTGTTATTTAATAGTTTTGATGTAAAAAAAGAAGAAAAACCTTTGAATGAGTAGGTGTGTCCAAACTTTTGACTGGTAGTGTATATGTCGCAAGTAAAAGCCGAGTTGAAACAATTCCATGTCTAGAAGGTTAAAAGCAGCCTTTGACTTATAGGAAGATGTTACACTTTTTCCTTATTATTCTATGAGTTTTATTTGGCCATGTAAAGTCTTATGACCAAGTATACTTTTTTAAAGAATGTCTTAAGAGGGGTGATTGGTATTGCCATTCTAAAATAGGTTTATTTTACCTGTAAGATTTATGGGAATATTTTCCCCTTTAATTAGGTCTCCTTTCATATTATTCAGTAACAGGATAGTTATCTTTATATGTTTGTTGTCACTTATTAAACTACCTAAAGCATAGATTTTTTTGGTCCACTTAAAGGATTGCTGTAGATCATGAGTTTTTTTTTCCCCCACGTTCATTTTATATGCTGAGATTTTTAGATGAATCTGCATTTTTTTTGTGTGCAATTTCTGAGTTAATGTTTTGAGCAATTTCAGAGTTTTCAATATTGGTCAGGTATATCGGGAGATGATCTGCAAATAACTTTGAGTTTATATTCCTGTTTATCAATACTGATACCTGTTACGTTTGCGTCCGGTCTAATTCTTTCTGCAAGCGGTTCAGTTCCCAGTGAAAACAGGACGGGGGAGAGGGGAAAGCCCCGTCTTGTGTCCCTCTCTAAAGCAATTTCATCAATGTATTATTTTTGCATTATTTCAGCTGGAAAGTTGAAAGCTTCCAAAGTTTTGAATAGAAAAGGCCTGTCATAAATGTGTAGCTTATTGTATTAAACTGCAACATGTTATTGTATTTATTTGTGTCTATTTTTTATAAACCGTGTTTGATTGATATGTATCAAGTCTGGTAAGACTTTTGCCATTCTATTGCTTATGAGCTTTGTTATTACGTTATTGTAACAATTTATTAAACTTATGGGTCTGTACTCAACAGGGGACTCTCCAGATTGTCCTGATTTTAATATAACTGAAATAACTGTTTGATATATGGAACTAGGAAGCACTGAACTGAGTGACATGTGTGTTGTCATTTGTGTAAATAGTGGCGCTACTTTCGCACAAAATGTTAAATATAATTCTATGGGAAGGCGTTCCATTCCTGGTGCTTTTTTCCGTGCAAATGTTTTAACAATGTCTAATATTTATTTTTGAGTGTTTGAGGGTCTAAGAAGGCTGATCAGTCCAACTGTTTAATTCGGATTTGTATCGATTTTCACAGAAGCTTTTAAAATGGTCATTAATCGCGTTTTCTAATTAACGCATTTATGTCTTTATATTTAAAAATGATAACTGCTTTGGCATGTAGTCATTTTGTGAGGGCTTGGTTCTGATGGGAAACGACAGTTGAACTAAGCCCATGATGCATTTACAAGTTATAATATTCAAGAATCAAAGGCTATATATCGTTAATTTAAAAGTAAAAATATTTCATGCAGTTGCTTATAATGAACTGCTCGTATGCATTGAACCTTTCTAAAGGCTTTCACAATTTCCTCTTGAACAAATACTGTATTTTCTTATGAAGAAATCAGAGGTTATTCACACTACGGCTCATTTTAGTGTTGCAGTGGTGGAAATCAGCTCGCTCGCTCTCTCTCTCATAGACACTGTCTTTTTATTTTCCTTCCTGTGGAAATATCCCCCCTCCTTGTTATCATGGTTCAGAATGTTAGCTTCAAAGAGTGACAACCAGGTCAGTCTGAAACAATGAGTCTGTTTTTATTGGAGTTTGAGCTCTCAGTTCTTGTGTTCCTTTCTTATTCACTCAACTGTCTCTTCCTCCTCCAGTCACACATATACAAGAACCTGGAGTTCGGGGTTGACCTGGACCCGCGAGTGGCTCTGGTGGGGCCTAACGGAGTAGGAAGTCTACACTACTCAAACTCCTGATAGGAGGGAGATGGCACCATTTCAGTCAACTCTTGTTTTACCATATTGTAATGACAGTAGTGCATACATGGTAATACCCCTCGTTCTTTGTTTGGCTCTCCAGCTTCTCCCCACTGACGGCATGATTAGGAAACATTCTTATGTGAAGATTGGCCGATATCACCAGGTAGAAACATTAAAAGTTGCCTGGTATTCCCAAAGGTTGCCATCCCCTGCCGGTCACTGGGTTTTGATTGACAGGCATACTGCTTTTATGCATGGATGTTGCAACTCTGCAGCCAAAGTCCTAAAGGCCTTTGTACTTCACCTATTCTGGGTCAGCACATATGCTTGTTAATGTGTATATGAATGTATTTGATATATGATTTATTTATCTGCAGCATCTGACAGAGCAGCTGGACCTATCTCCTCTGGAGTACATGAAGTACTACCCGGAGATCAAGGAGATGCGGAAGATAATTCCTCCATTATGGCCACACTGGAAAATAACAGGTGAGATCAAAGAGCTCAGTCTGGGCCCATGAACCACAGAGAAGCATAGACCGAATCAGATTGTTCACCTGGTACAGAAACACTGTTTTGAAGTAAACCCTATATCGAAAGTGTCTATGGCATGATTGTTGTACAGGAATTTGTAGCAATTTCCCGTGCTTTTTGGAATACTGTCAAACCCTGTCAAACCCTTCCCCCCCAAAATATTCCAATCCTCCACAATCATTGAAGCATTAACCTGTGGTGTATTCTGATGGGCACTTAGATTTAGATTCCTCTCCAGAAAAAAAGAAATATTGAAAAAAAAGTTGGATTGATGAAATAGTTATTCTAGAGCATAGAAACACGTGTACTCTTACACGTTCTTGTGCCTTACCTCTGTCCACTCCACTAGGTGAGTCCGATAAGAAACCTGTCGGACGGGCAGAAGGGTTGGGTGTGCTTCGCCTGGCAGAACCCACACATGCCTTTCCTGGACATCAAGACCATTGACGCCCTGGCTGACACCATCAATGACTACGAGGGCGGCATGGGGCTGGTCAGCCACGACTCATCCAGCAGGTACCGCCATTATATACTCCATGACCGGGCACTTATTTGTACTTCACATCACTTAGCATAATGTGCAACACAATTTAAAACCCTGCCAAGTCAATAGAATCGGGGAGAAAAGGGACATGTTTTCAAATGAGGTTTGTTCATTTCCTATCATTCTGATATAGAGCTGTGACACCAACTGTTCCCCCCCCCCCCCCCCCAGGTGGCTCAGGAGATCTGGGTGTGTGAGAAGCAAACCATCACCAAATTGAACAGACTTCCTGGCAAACAAAGAATATTTGAAATCAAAGATTGACAACCAAGCATATCTAGAGCCCCTGCAATCTGAGCTAGTAAACCCAATCTCCATCATGGACTTGGCCTCCAAGTGCATATGTGGTGGAACAATATTCATCACCCGCTCGGGGGGTGACGTTCCCCTAGGTACAGCTCTAGGAGAAGATTCCTCTTTCCCCAATCCTAACCATTAGTGGGGAAAATGCTAAACTGACCCAAGAACAGCATCTAAGGGCAATTTCACCCACCTGCTTCCAACTCAGTCTGCACTCCAAACGGCTGATTTCACTAGAAGCATGTCAAAGTGCATTATAGAATACATTCCATTGTGCTAACATCATCAAAAGTGTATGCAGCAGCTTTTATGTCATTCATGATATTTCAAAGTGACTTGTTTTCCTTGTGTAAAAAAGAGCCATAAGGATGCCTTATTTTTATCAAACGTTGTATGGCAAACAGTGTCTGAATAAATTGATGAATTGACAATGTGGTGTATTAACTCAATGTAGAAGTTAATGACATCTTTTGTCTGTGTTAGTAACACATGATGGTGTGGTAATTTAATATTTACCATAGGGGGGTTCTTTAAATAAATAAAACACATTCAAAATGCCATTTTTTTATTAATTTAGTATTTTCCTTTGAGAATGTAGGGAATACAGTGCTATTATCCAAAACCATTTACATTAAGAAAATAAACAGTATTTTACATTGTGTAAACAAAATGAGAAGCAAAACTATTTATGAACTGATCGCCGCTTTGGATTCTTGCTGTTGAACCCAAACACTCAATATGCAACACACATCATAGCCCACTGCTAAATGTGAGAAGCCAACCTCTTTCTACAACCACTAGCATAATGCTAAGCCTTCCAGTTGCTGGTTAGCCAAATGCTGCCTTGGCTTAAACCACCAAAAAATGTAATTTAACGACATTACAGAACGGGAGGTAACTGTTGGAACTAGATCATCATCATAGCCCTCTTTAAAAGCAAATCACACGGATGTACCTTCATAGTGTTAACTGATTCATTCGAGAATTCAGGCAGAAAAATCTTGGATTTTAGGTGTTATCCCTGATTTAGTCCCAATCTTAGTTACCTGTGTAGTGCTAGAGAAAAGAAACAGGATTGAATTTGGGAAACGCTGCGTTAGAGGCTCTCATTTTAGAAGTATAAGAAGGCACCCTTCTAAGGTTTCAAAAGCAATAACAGTGGGCTTGTGATTGAGCGATTAGTGCCACTAGCTGCAGTTGAAGCAGTGCATCTAGACAGAGCTGGGATAATCGTCACCCAGACTATGCTGAGCCAGTCAGCTAGATGCAGCGTGACACTTGAGACTAAGACCACCGAGCACAGTCGTAGCTACTAGCTAGCGCTCCCGAGCCTCAGCAGAAAGGGCTGGAGGGTCACCTCAATACTTAGTCTCTCTACTGACTGTCGTCATCTGAGACCTGGTCAGGTGGGATGGCCCGCGTGTGGCTGGCCCGAATGCTGGTGATGTGGGGACAGGAGGCGATGAGGTTGGAGATGCCCGAGGGGGTCACACCTGAGCCTTCCAGATTTACCTGGCTCAGACGCATGCGCTTCAGGAACTTCAGTCCTGAAGGAAACATAATACACAACAAGAACGTATTTCAAATTCCTTCCAGCTCTAAATGCTGGTATTCCATCTCTAAACCTCAATTGGGATTCACAGGGCATCATTGAAAAAGAGACCATGGTCGCAATAGGGATTCCCTTACTTCATGAGTATTAATGCTGGAATTCAATGGTAGTAATTGTGGCTAATGAGTGGGACCTTACCGTGGTCAGTGATGCGTGTGCGGCGGAGGTTGAGCTTGAACAGCTGAGCACAGTGGACCAGACCTCTCCTCACCACCGTGTCACCCACCTGAGTACTGGCCAAGCTTAATACCTGGAACATAACAAAAATATCAATGCCACTAATCATAGTATGTAGTTTCAAAAGTTTTATAAGGGAGCTCTCTTAGCTCTATTACCTTATTTGTAGAGTTTTATCGACTGATACAATAGTTGTCTATAGGGTTACATGTGTGCTCCGTACCTGCAGGTGTGGCAGACAGGTGACGAGGGCAGCCACTCCTCGGCTGGTGACGGCTGTGCGGTCCAGACACAGCTCCAGCAGCTCCTGCAGACTGCACAGGGAGGGCAGCCCCATGTCTGTCACCTGGGTGTTACTGAGAGACAGCCTCTTCAGTCTGGAGACAGGAGCATTTCTATCAGGGTCTTATTCATTAATGCTCACCGTAACAAAACCTTATTGAAACGGAAAGAAAACCAAGCTTTTTTTTTTATTGGACAGGGAGTCACACCCTGTTTGTCTGTTTTCTTGTGTTTGGTTCCTAATGAATACGACCCAGCACTCCTTCATTTACAACAACTGTAGGCGATGCTGGTGAATCAGCTAGAGAAGTGATCCTAGTCCTTGTGAGCAATAGTGTACAAGTTCTTGTTCCATCTCAGCACTAACATAGCTGATTAGTCCCCCCAAAAATTTGGGGATTAATTACTGCCTCTGGCTGTGGTAACGATTAGTCTCATATTGACACCTAAAGCGGATAATGTGTGCATCCCAAATGGCACCATAATCCCTATATCGGCGTTTCCCAAACTCGGTCCTGGGGCCCGCCATAGATGCACGTTTTGGTTTTTGCCCAGGCACTACACAGCGGATTCAAATAATCAAAGCTTGATGATGAGATGGTTATTTGAATCAGCTGTGTAGTGCTTGGGCAAAAACCAAAATGTGCACAACCAAAACGTGGGAAACGCTGTCCTACGTAGTGTACTTCCATTTGGGAAGCAGAAAATGTAATGAGAGTGATCTGACCTGGTCATGATGGCCAGCTGGGTGACCCCGTGGTCAGTGACGTGTGTGTAGTCGGTCAGGTCCAACTCGGACAGCAGGGACAGTCTGGAGAGGAAGGTCAGGCCAGTGTCCGTCACCGAGTGGCGTCCAGGCAGGGTCAGCTGGGTCAGCCGGAGACCTGGGTACAGACAGAAAGAGATATAATAGTTTAGTAAATATAGTACATAAAAATGATATAGTGCCAGTCATACAAAACACTAACATCTGCCACAATATTCCCCTCTAAATCAGGTACTAGACCGCGGGAAACAGGAGACTGGACTTTGACCAATTAATGACATTAAATCAATAACATTGATTGATTTTTTATCAAAAGCAGGACTGCAAACCTTGAGGCCCTGATTTGAAAAGTCCTGCTGTACATGCTAGGGTTTGGTGATGGTCATGTTCAAACATCATGGATGGGTCAATAGTCAGGAACAATGCAATTTGAAGGACACATTGGTTATACCAGAACTGTGATTTGTTAATAATGTCCTTTTTATTTAAATTGTTGTTAAATTGTTACAAATCATTGTTTTATTTAAACCGTTAGATTAAAAAAAAATATATATATATATAGTCTAGGCTGCAGAATTGGTAGGGCTGTGTTTGTTGCTCATAAAAGTACACAGATATCAGTTGTATTAGCCTACCTTTTAAAAATAAATATTATAGCCTTGTAGGCTATTGTTATTTCATCCTGATCATCTGGGTAAGTGCATTTGCAACATTCTTTCTTCCATTAGGCTACTTTGACAGTTTCAGACAACAAAAAGGAAGTGACGGGATTTCACGTAGTAACTATAGACACACTGAACAGAAATAGAAACGCAGCATGTAAAGTGTTGGTCCCATGTTTCATGAGCTGAAATAAAATATCCCAGAAATGTTCCATGTCCACAAAAAGCTTATTTCTCTCAAATTTAGTTTACATCCCTGCTAGTGAGCATTTCTCCTTTGCCAAGATAATCCATCCACTTGACATGTGTGCCATATCAAGAAACTGATTAAAAAGCAGGATCATTACACAGGTGCACCTTGTGCTGAGCTCCTCTGTCCATTGTTCGTGTTCTTTTGGCCATCTTAATCTTTTATTTTTATTGGCCAGTCTGAGATATGGCTTTTTCTTTGCAACTATGACTTTGTCTTTGTATCCTGGAGTCGCCTCTTCACTGTTGACGTTGAGACTGGTGTTTTGCGGGTACTATTTAATGAAGCTGCCAGTTGAGGACTTGTGAGGAGTCTGTTTCTCAAACTAGACACTAATGTACTTGTCCACTTGCTCAGTTGTGCTCCGAGGCTTCCCACTCCTCTTTCTATTCTGGTTAGAGACAGTTTGCGCTGTTCTGTGAAGGGAGTAGTATACAGCGTTGTATGAGATCTTCAGTTTCTTGGCAATTTCTCGCATGGAATAGCCTTCATTTCTCAGAACAAGATTAGACTGATGAGTTTCAGAAGAAAGTTCTTTGTTTCTGGCCACTTTGAGCCTGACATCGAACCCACAAATGCTGATGCTCCAGATACTCAACTAGTCTAAAGGACAGTTTTATTGCTTCTTTAAAATCAGAACAGTTTTCAACTGTGCTAACATAATTGCAAAAGGGTTTTCTAATGATCAATTAGCCTTTTAAAATTATAAACTTGGATGAGCTAACAACATGTCATTGGAACACAGGAGTGATGGTTGCTGATAATGAGCCTCTGTACACCCATATAGATATTCCACACAAAAAAAAAGCAGTTTCCAGCTACAATAGTCATTTACAACATTAACGATGTATACACTGTATTTCTGATCAATTTGATGTTATTTTAAAAATTGACATTTTTTTTTTGCTTTTCTCTCAAAAATGTCTAAGTGACCCCAAACTTTTGAACGGTAGTGTATGTATGGGGGAGAGAGGAAGAGTTAGCCACAACAACAAACAAATTTTAAAAAGTATCAATTCAGTATGTGATTTGTTAAGCCAAATTTCCCTCCTGAACTAATTTAGGCTTGCCTAAACAAAGGGGCTGAATACTTATACAACGACTATATTTTAGTCACAAATGTTTTATTTATCTTATTTTTCTTCCACTTTGACAGAGTATTTTGTGTAGATTGTTGATAAAGGATTAACAATTAATTGATTTTAATCCCACTTTGTAGCAATCAAATGTGAAGAAATCCAAGGGGTCTGCATTCTTTAGCAAGGCACTGTATGTGTTGAACATTCAGGCTATGGCAATTAGGGAATAGGTCCCCTGGCATGTTGCACTGCTGAATGCGCTACCGTGCGCTGCAAGACTCCAGTGGAGCAGTCAAATTCAAGTATGCTAAACCATTGTTGTGACATCACGATGGCTGTCAGACATCATCGACAGACGATGCAAACGTAAAAAAAAAAATATATATAAAAAAATACGTTTGCAGACCAATTGTAGTACACACAATTCACCTGAAATGATCTGGAGGGCGTGGTTGCCGTCTGCGACAGAGATGTCTGCCAGGCTAAGGGCAGAGAGGGTGGAGTGGACGGCCAGGCACTCCAGAGAACCCTCCCTCACCCCCGTGCCGTCCAGGTACAGGGTCTGCAGGCTGGGGAGGGCCGCTAGGGCCGACACGTCTCTCACCTGATAGGAGGAGGAGGAGATATCATTATGCTGAGTGAAACAACTTATACCAGTGTTGGTTGTTGATGCCTAATTGTTCTGTCTGTATGAGTGTATGTTTGTGTGTTGAAATGCAGAGCTATTGTGGCTGTGTGTGTGTGTGTGTGTGTGTGTTTGTGAATGTGTGCAAACGCGAGAATGAGAGAGCTACCTTGGTGTGTTTGACGCTGAGCAGTCGTAGCTGTGGCACACAGGCGGGCAGCGCTGCCAAGGTGGCCTCTGTGACCGAGGTCTGGTTCAGACTGAGCTGGTTGAGTGACGAAGGAGCAGACTGCAGGTACAGCACCATCCCTACGTCACTTACTTTGGTCTGGTCCAGTGACAGGAAAGACAGGCTCTTCAGTCCTTGGAGACAAAGGGTACAGGGTGAGATAAAAAAAACACTTTACCTTAGTCCTCCTTTCAAGTGATCATTATTTTATACAGGAGTTGAACTATTGGGAATTTAAAATGGTTGACACTTCCCTATAAATTATGAATTCAATCATTTAAGTTGAAACCCCAATCATGCCATACAATGCTCCCCAAATTCATTTATTCTTTCATTTTTAATATATATATTTTTTTATTGTGGATGACTTTAAATCAGTTTAAAAGACAGCTTATGCTTTGATCTAGAGTTCTTGCACGGGGTCATAGCAGGCTACTAGGTTATTAGCGGGGGCTTAAATCATTTCATCGTTACAAAGCTTGCCCTTCCTTCTCCCTTTACCTCTATTCCACACTAAAAACCTCATTCATCCACAAGCGTTTCATGCTGTAGCCAGGGTCTTATTCATTAGTTCACAAACGTTTCATATTGGACAAGTGCAGGCATAGCCCCTCCCAGTTTGTCTGTTTTCTTCAGTTTGGTGCCTAGTGAATACAACCCAGGGTTAGAGAAGAGCCTCACCTGTGATGTGTTGCAGACAGGAGTCAGTTAGCTTGCTACATGAGGTCAGGTTCAGGTGCTGCAGTTTCAGTAAGCTGCACAACACAGAGAGGCCCGTGTCTGGAAAACAGGAAGACAAAGAGAGAGAACCTTCAGTATCATAGCAACCATGCTGCAACGATAACAGGCCATATGGTTCTTAAAGTGATAGCTCACCACGATATTTGGGTCATTCCACAAAAAAAGTGCCTTTTGATATTTGAAGTAGAAAATGTGCACCAATATTGAAAGTCTGTTATATTAAATGAAGAGCCCTTTAACCCTATACTCTTGTGGAAATTGGCCTCTGGATAGGGCCACATTTTTATGTTTCTAACAAAGGAACTATGAAAAGCATTTGCATGACCATGGTTGCAATTGAAAGAGAACACTTTTGGAGATGAGGAAATTATCCGACCAAAGTGAGGACACAACAGTTCACCTGACACAAGACTGAATCCAAACACTAAACTGTTCATTTGACGTGCATTTTACATTCACTGTTCTTTCCACAGCATTTGTCAATAACGAAATCCGAAAGCACTCTGGATACATTCAGTAACATAATAAGAATATTAATTTACATTTGAGTACGCAAGATAAGAAAAAACAATTACGAGAGTTTGAGTGAGAGGCCTAACTGGTGATTTCAAGTGGCCCCTACACACACACTTCTCCAAACTGTGTTTCTAAGTCATTTCAATGCACTCAAGGAAAGAGCCTTCCACTAAAATGTTTTTTGTTGTTGCTCTCCTAGCTTTGCCATTGAGGAACTGAAGTAAGTACAATTGTATTTTTTTTGGTTTGGAACACAGCCCTGCGTCCCCACCAATACGCAATTACTGTTGTTGCTTACTCAATCCAAACATGTTCCATTATAAATTTGCCATCTGGGTCAGGTGGGCATCATTTGAAAGCTTATTTGATTGCCAACATGGCGAGCTAAGTTATAAAATACAGGCTTTCAAAAAGGCACATCAGACAAACAGATTGTACATTTTGATGAGCATAGAATAGAGTCTTTGCTTGTATGACTAACCCTCTTATCTTTCAGAACACATTGATTCCTCTTGATTTATAGCATTTCCTTCACTGTGTTTCCCAAACAGCGGGAGGGCTCGGGGCATCTCCTTGTCACGAGCAGTGCTCAAGTTTATTAACGGCTGTCAGTCAAAACCCAGACTGAGTATTTTTTTTATCTCGCCAGTTCATAAGACCTTCTCACGTATAGACAATTGATTTCTGCCACTCACAGTATCACAAGCTATAGTCATTTCAGATCCTTCTCCTCTTACTATGAATTAATTTATACCAAATACACAGCCTAATTAAATCGCCCGTGGCAGCTTAACTCACTACTGCTATCAGAAGAAACCTTTGATGCTTTTATATAATCTCAAATTGAGCCATTTCTCGATCTTAATCAAACCCCTGGAACGTCTCCTCCAACAGTATAGGAATCAATGAAGGCTTATCTAAGGGGCCAAATTATTTTGCACAGCGCAAGATTAAGGAAGTGCAATATTCAACACCTGGGGGAACTTACAAATACAATTTTGGATTCACACTCAGATTTACTAAAACAACATTTGACACTTCAGACAGTTTGGTCTTCTTTCAACTCGATAAGCTGAAAATCTGAGAAGTAAAATCTTGAAGAAAAAAATTAAATGAAGCACACCAGCTGCTTCAGAGAAGAGCAAATTAAAACAATACCTGAGAACTAACAAGCCGGGTAACAAATGTATTGATCATTTAGAGGTCAATTCATGTTTTTGGAACTTTTACTCACATTTATACATTTCGGAATGCGCTGGTAATGCTACCTTACTCGGCACCTTCTTTGAGAACGTAGATATTCCTACAGGTGAACCTGAGATAGAGCTGTTCTTTTAACTCAGCAGCTGTAGAAGAGATTGTGTTGGTGATTAAATCTATGCATTGTGGTAAATCGCCTGGACCCAACGGATTTCTGAGCAAATGCTTTAAAATAATTCTCAGATCAACGCTCTCCTCTCTTGCTTTCCGTATTTGAGGAATCATTCTCCTCAAACTCTTTACCTTTGACAATGAGACAAGCATGCATGTCACTTATTCTGAATAGGAAAAAAACTAAACATTGTGTGGTTCATAATAGGCCAATTTCTTTACTGAATTGCGATGTAAAAGGTACTTTCTAAGATGATTGCCTGCCGTTTTGAGCCAGTCCTTCCCTCCATTATCTCTACAGATTGAACTGGTTTCATTAAAAATCGTCATTCTTTTTTTCAACATCAGATGTCTTTATAATCCCTATTCATCTGACACACCAGAGATATTGTTATCACTGAGAAGGCATTTGATCGGGTGGAGTGGGATTATCTAGTTTACACTCCCAATTTGATGTCCTGGATCAAAGTCCTTTACTCCTCCCCTATGGCTGCAGTGTGCACAAATAACCGTTCATCCCATTTCTAACGTCAACGTGGGGCAAGATAGGGTTGACCTCCATCCCCTCAGCTGTTTGCCATTGCAACTGAACCTTTAGCCATAGCAATACGTAATAACACCACTATCAAAAGGTATTCGAAGAGGGGGCTTAAGAGCATATAGTTTCACTCTATGCGGATAACATGCTATTATACATCTCTGACCCTATAACTGGTCTTCGAGAGATCCAGGTTCCACTAAAAAGTTTATAGATCATTATTAATCCTTCTGCCATGCAAACTTATTTTAGTCATGTGCTCTTCAGAATGAATACACAGAAATTTGAGAGATCTCGCTCCCAGGGTGGTCAAGCACTTCCAAACTTAAAATATTATTACTGGGCAGCTAATAAAATAATCAATCTATATTGGATGACAGAAATCCCCGATGTTAAAGGCCGGAAATGGTTGACTTTGGAGATCTCAACCTGTGGCCCCACCGACTTAAAATGCCTTACTCTGCTAAACTTGCATTAGCTGAGCCGGTTTCAAATATACTAAAAACCCTATTGTGAAACATTCTCTAAAAATGTGGAAACAGTTCAGGCGGTCGTTTGGTCTCAGTGAATTTAACTTCTGCCCCATTCTTAAAGAACCATACATTCTCTCCATCATTATTAGACCAGGCATCTCATTTCTGCTCTGGAAAGGGATCTCCTCACTGAACAACTTGTATATTGATATGGATTTTGCATCCATTTGAACATTTAGTACAAAAGTTTAATATTCCTAGATCCCATTTCTTTAGATACCTGCAATTGTGTAGTTTAGCATCTTCATATTCTAGTCACTTCCCATCACGCCCACCTAACTCCCTTCTGGATTCTATTTTTAAAGTGACCCCTAATATCAAAGGGGGCATAAGCATGATCTATACGTTATTAAAAACTCACACAATCTGGATTCTCTGAACTTTTAAGAACCAATGGGAAGAGGATTAATGTGAACTTTCAGATGAAACTTGGCAGAGTATACATAAGAGAATACATTCTTCATCTATATGCTGTAATGCCATTTAAAATGGTTTTAAAAAAAAGTCAAATTATCCAAGATTACACCAGATTTAGATCCCACCTGTGACTGATGTAATAAGCAGGCTCTTGCTACTTTTTGCACATGTTTTGGACATGCCCGAAATTTACAGATTTCTGGACATCCATTTTTGAGTTTTCTAAGATACTGGAGACACCTATAGAACCTTCTGCCTTTATTGCATTATTCAGAGGGGCACCACAGGAGGCTCCTCTAAACAGTTCTATGGGGAAAATGCTGGCATTTACTACTCTTCTAGCTAGACGTCTCACACTATTTAAGTGGAAGGATCGATTTCCTCCTACTCTTAACCATTGGATATAGGAAGTTATCCAACATCTCAAGCTTGAGAAAATACACTACTCCGTTAAGGGTTCTGCAATTACATTTTATAATATCTGGCAACCTTTCCTATCCAGCTAATTTCACAACTCTATAACCCAACCCAATTTATTTGTATCATTATTTTACTATTTTTAAAGTTTGTCTTACAATAGCTTTGTATTTTTTATTTTTATTTTTACCATGCCTGCTTCAATGTCTGGTTTTGGAGTGGGGCTCTGTTAGAGCATTGGGGGGGGGGGGGGGTTGATTGTATTCAATTGCCAATCCCTGTTGCACTCACACATACAGAGGGGACTTACGGCTGATTTAAGATGAAAACGTCAACCCTTGTACAGTCAACCTTGTTACTTTATTTGGCACTTGAAGAAGCAATATCTGACATTTTGCGCAAGTCGAAGAAGCGGTATGCTTCCCATTCTTCAATTTTGTTTTGCGGCATTTACTTTCGGTTTTGTACACAGCTTGAAACAGCTGAAAATAAAATGGAAAATATATTTAATAGAGGTTTAGATGGTAAAATGATTCTCTACACTATACTTGCTTGTTTTGTCACAAACTGAAATTAAGCCAACTACTAGAATTTTTGCTACCAGGAAATTGCGGAGCGATTTCTGCATAGTGCATCTTCAATAGGCACTTACTATAGTCATTTTTGTATTTAGCCTCGAGATGGGAAAACATGTGTTTTTATTAAGTGGAACATGTGCTCTTTGACAGAATGTTCAAATTGGGTGAAATCAAAAATGTTTTTTTACACTTCTCAAAAAGGCAACTAATTGGTGGTACGACCCATCTGTATTCCTTAAATTGACATTCATGTGGCATTGACAATAGTGTTGCCATATAGCAAAAGTAGTGCACTATATACAGAATAGGGTGCCATTTGGAATGCATACTCAGTCAGTACCAATGCTGTCAAGGTAAAAGGTGTACCTGTGATGAGAGGAGAGTTGACCAGGCTCAGGTGCTTCAGTGCAGTGAAGGCCCGTAGCTGCCGGAGTAGCTCATTGGTAGAGTACGGGTAGCAGTTGAGGACAAATTTCTGCATTGGGCAGCCAAAGAAGAGCTCCAGGGTGCGTGGGCGAAGGAGCCTCTCACGGGACATGTGACTGAGCAGGAGCTCTGCCAGCTCAGGGGTCAGACATGACAGACTGCTGCTGTACTGCATGCTGGGAACTGAGAGAAAAGGAAATGCATTTTCTATGCAGCTTTCCTACCATGACATTTCTGTGATCTTGCTCAGGAATTTTTACACAACTGCAATGAACCACAACCAATATCATTGTATGTACAATTCTGACCATTTCTGAGGTGAGATGGTTGGGACAACAGTCTTTTGGCTAGGTCATTGTCTTGGCTAGCAGTGAGGCCCCTTTAACAATGTTTGAGTGCAAATAACAGTGTTGGACTTTAAAGTTGTTCTCTGACCTGTCATGAGGTTGACGGTGGCCCGGGTGGCCATGACACAAAGGGAGGGGACACTGGGCGTTCTGAAGGGTCTCTTGGGCGGAGACGGGTGGCCTTGGGAGGCCTGAGGGTCGTCCTGGGCGGCTCTCTGGAGGCGCTCTACTGCAGCCTGGCCCGCTGCTCCCGGCACCATGCGACCTGCAGCCTCCTCTGGCTCCACTGCTGGGTCACCTACCACACCCTCCCTGAGAGAGACACACACACACACATTTGTATGTTCACATCAAGTCAACTAATTCAACAAAAGGGCACAAGGCTGCATCAAGATTCTCCACCCTTGTGTACACTTGCACACACCCACTCATGGATTTAACAACGGTGGAAAATTCCTCAAGCCAATCCTTACACCAATCCAATGCTTTAAATCCATGATGGGGAATGTGCAAGTGCACACTGGCTAAAATGTGACAAAACTCTCGTATTTACAGAGCAGGTCCATAGTAGCAATTTTTTGGTCCTGGGACCTTCCTCAGGCAGCATGCCATCAAACCTACATGCAAAATTTGAAGTCTGCTCTTACGGTTGACCTTCGGCACACGTCTACGTGTTCAACAAGCAAGTTTATAACAAGGCGTTGCAGTGCTGATCAAAACTTTCTTGGGGAAAAAATGCTTTTGTTACAGTCTAAATGCTATGTAAAAAAAAATATTTCACCTTTATTTAACCAGGTAGGCCAGTTGAGAACAAGTTCTCATTTACAACAGCGACCTGGCCAAGATAAAGCATAGCAGTGTGACAAAAACAACAAAGTTTCACAAACAAATGTACAGTCAATAACACGAAAGAAAAGTAGAAAGCTCTATGTACAGTTTGTGCAAATACAGAAGAGTGGGAGGTAGGCAATAAACAGGCCATAGAGGCGAAAATAATTACAATTTAGCATGAATACTGGAGTGATATATGTGCAGATGATGTGCAAGTAGAGATACTGGGGTGCAAAAAAGCTAGAGAGTAAGTAATAATATGTGGATGTGGTAGTTGGGTGTGCTATTTACAGATTGGCTGTGTACAGGTACAGTGATAAGTAAGCTGTTCTGACAGCTGATGCTTAAAGTTAGAGGAGGGAGAAAAAAAAGACTAGATTTTTGCAATTAGTTCCAGTCATTTGCAGCAGAGAACTGGAAGGAAAGGCAGCCAAAGTAAGCATTGGCTTTGGGGATGGCCAGTGAAATATACCTGCTGGAGCGCGTGCTGCGGGTGGGTGCTGCTATGGTGACCAGTGAGCTGAGATAAGGCGGGGCTTTACCAAGCAAAGACTTACAGATGACCAAGAGCCAGTGGGTTTGGCAACGGATATGTAGTGAGGGCCAGCCAAAGAGAGCATACAGGTCGCAGTGGTGGGTAGTATATGGGGCTTTGGTGAAAAAACAGATGGCACTGTGATAGACTACATCCAGTTTGCTGAGTAGAGTGTTGGGGCTATTTTGTAAAGGACTTCGCCGAAGTCAAGGATAGTCAGTTTTACGAGGGTGTTTGGCGGCATGAGTGAAGGATGCTTTGTTGTGAAACAGGTAGCCGTTTATAGATTACATTTTGGATTGGAGATGCTTAATGTGAGTCTGGAAGGAAAGTTTACAGTCTAGCCAGACACCTAGGTATTTGTAGTGGTCCACATATTCTAGGTCAGAACCGTCCAGGGTAGTGATGCTAGTCGAGCAGGAGGGTCCAGGAAGCAAACGGTTGAAGAGCATGCACTTAGTTTTACTAGCATTTAAAAGCAGTTGGAGGCCACGGAAGGAGTGTTATATGGCGTTGAAGCTTGTTTGGAGATTTGTTAGCACAGTGTCGTCTGCGTAGAGGTGGATCAGAGAATCACCAGCAGCAAGAGCGACATCATTGATATATACAGAAAAAAAGAGTCGGCCCGAGAATTGAGCCCTCTGGCACCCCCATAGAGACTGCCAGAGATCCGGACAACAAGCCCTCCGATTTGACACACTGAACTCTATCTGGACACATTACACACGCAGGCAATGAGGCAGTGATTGCGGAGATCCTGGTTGAAGACAACAGAGGTGTATTTAGAAGGCAAGTTGGTCTGGATGATATCTAAGAGGGTGCCCATGGTTACAGATTTGGGGTTGTACCTGGTAGGTTCCTTGATCATTTGTGTGACATTGAGGGCATCTAGCTTAGATTGTAGGACGGCCGGGGTGTTAAGCAAGTCCCAGTTTAGGTCACCTAACAGTACGAACTCTGAAGATAGATGGTGGGCAATAAATTCACATATGGTGTCCAGGGCACAGCTGGGGGCTGAAGGGGGTCTATAACAAGCGGCAACGGTGAGAGACTTGTTTCTGGAAAGGTGGGTTTTTAAAAGAAGAAGCTCGAATTGTTTGGGCACAGACCTGGATAATATGACAGAACTCTGCAGGCTAACTTCGCCCCCTTTGGCAGTTCTATCTTGCTGGAGAATTTTATAGTTAGGGATGGAAATTTCAGGATTTTGTGGCCTTCCTAAACCAGGATTCAGACACGGCTAGTACATATAGTTATAGTCTAAATTCCATGTAAAAATGCTTTTGTTATAGTCTAAGTGCTATGTAAAAATGGTTAAGTTGTATAGTGCTATTCAACTGGTAATTTTCCATGACTGTCTAGTTTTCCTCTTCTCACAGAGCACAAAGGAGTGATTTGCTGCTCCTTATCTCTTCGAGCACCAGAGGCCTGCGCAAGGTTGAAATCTTCTTGCAGCTGAATAGGCTTTAAAGCACTCATCACTTCCCTCAGTTAGACATGTAGGCTGTGAGAATCCCTTAGGAGAGGCAAGCAGTTCTTTGTGTAAGAAGTATATAATGACTGCGCGTGACTAACTGAGTTTCCTGTGGAGGCGATAGCATGGCTATGATATAGGCTAGGTTTAGGCTGGGCACTCACCGGAGTCTGTTCCCCTGGTCTGGCCAGTGGTGTCTGGGCTCCATCTGGTTCTCTGGGAAGAATGGTAACCGGGGCATTCCTGCTGGAGTTGAAGGTCCAATGCAGAAATGTTTATCTTAATATGAAACCATTTCTGGGTAACAATTAAGTACCTTACTGTGATTGGTGTTCATTTAAAATGGTCAAAAACAACAAGATTCTTAACAAGGAACAATTTCTCAAGCAAGAATTTTGCTCGGATTGTCTGGGCGTGGTCTGAGTAGGGAGGGGAAAACTGAAAATGAGCTGTTATTGCCAGAGAGGTTATGAACTCGTTATTATAGGTCAATTTACCACCTGGTGATGTCACCACTAAAACAGTGGGATAAAGCTTTTCAAACAACACTTACACTAAAAGTGCATTATCATAATTGTCACAGTATTATCCCAACCTCATGGTGTGGAAATATAAAAACACAGAAGAAAAAAATTCATGTTTTTGACTGCACTGGGCCTTTAACCACAGTTATTACTTAAGGCCTTTACAATAAAGAAACACTCAACACTCACATCAAAAAATCTATTAATTCTAACAGCCATACAGGTTGAATTACTTCAGAAAAATATCAAAGCTATTTAACAATCTGAATGAATGACTTCAAGACATAGGCGATCACATGCCTCTCACCAAGATCTTCTCAACAGTCACAATCTTCCTCTGTGACTGTAAAAAGGAATCCCCGGCAACGAACTTCACAAACTCAAGTGTCACACACGGATTACTGTCTGTCAGAATACCTCAGACAGCTTTTTGTTGTTGTTGATGAGCGCAGCGCCAACCGGCGAAAGTGGTACAGTCGGGGGCATTCACCTGCTATTTCCCAATCAAAGTAGCTTTCTCACAGTCAGAGAGGCGATAGAAAGGAGATCTCACATCATTAACTGCCCAGTTGGCTCACTATCATGACCGCAGCCATGGAAGGTTAGTTCAATGGATTTCTACACACTGGTTCACTTGACCTGCTGTAAAAAAAATATTTTAAAA
The DNA here is from genome assembly GCF_002021735.2 of Oncorhynchus kisutch. Classification (NCBI taxonomy): domain Eukaryota; kingdom Metazoa; phylum Chordata; class Actinopteri; order Salmoniformes; family Salmonidae; genus Oncorhynchus; species Oncorhynchus kisutch. The sequence goes on along the minus strand of NC_034191.2, from coordinate 47,942,661 downwards.
AACAATTCCCAAGGGACAGTAGATTAAATCCTACTGCAAATGGGGCTGCAGTGGTCATCAAGTTCAAAGCCATGGTCATTTGTGCAACAACTGTTGCAGAGAGGGGTCATCTGTTTTAGACTGCAAAGGACACAGAGTTCAGAGGAAAGAGAAAAGAAAGAGAGGAAGGGCTGAGAGTCAGGGGCAGGGCACAGGGTAAGAGTCAATTCCAAACAGGTGGGGGCAGTACCATTGAAGGGGAAGGGTGGCTCTCTCCCCCCCTCTAGCTCTTCGTCTTCTGAGCTGGCAGCTTCCTCTGCATCACCAGGATTCAGCTTCTGGCCACGTCCTGTCAGTAAAAAAAAACAGCATCAAAACTTTGGTGTGGAGTGAAGTTGCCGCTAGATGCTGATCTTGGGTCAGTTTCACATTTTCCCCACTCATGGTTAGGATTGGGAAACAGGAAGCTGATCCTAGATCTGAACATATGGGAAACTGCACATTCAGCTAACCCAGAGAACGCCTGAAAGAAACTCAGTGCCTGTAATGGTGACATCACAAAGTGATGCCTCAAACTAGTGGGTCCATAATGTAATTGCCTGCGCAAGTAAGGCAATTATACAGCGTTACAGGGTACAGAATAACCATTTATACTCCAAGGAAATACATTTCTGAAGGTAGAAAAATATCAGACAAGTCATCAACTAGGATATTGAAGATGGCTGTGAGTGGATAAATTACATTCCGAATGGGATCTCCATATGCCACGCGCAAATCTTACCCCAGGAGTGAGAAGGTCCGGTCACTGGGGGACCAACACCGGGGATGCCTGCGTAGCCCACTGCTTCTTCCCACAACAGGTGAGGCAGAGGTGGGGGCCGAGCGGGATCCTCCATCCCTCCCTGCTCCAGCACTGGTATCTGTGGCTGGGGAGGCGCAGGAGATGGAACCACCACCTCCTCCTGGCCCAATAAGAGGCGTGCAGCTGGGCTGGGTGGGTCCTGGGGTGTCTCTGGGGGCGTGGTCTGGATGCAGAGGGCAGCATTGGGCATGAGGCCCAGGGAGCGCAGGGAGCAGGCCAACTCCGCCTCCCCAAAGCGTTTCCGCGGAAACCCCTGGAGGAGAGAGAAGGAAGCCAGGGAGGGGTGGCGCCCAGAGATGTGCTCCACCACACTGCGCAGAGGGGCGTCGGCCGGGAAGCGCTCCCTCATGGACTCCCCAGAGGGCAGCCGGATCTACAGGGACACAGAGGGTGAAACCTCCATTATATCATACCACCTCAATCTCCATTTACGCTAGGCTACACAATTCATGCACGCCTCTACAATAAACCAATAGGGATGCTCTCAAGTCAACAATCAAGACGGAAGTCTACCTACGCAGCTAGGCATATGTAAACATTGCCAGAGGAGGAGGGTATAACCTCACCATGAGGATGCAGTTGTGTTCCACACTGGTCTGGACCGTACCCCCCAGCCTCTGGCCTTGGCTGCTGCCTGGAGGGGACATGGTCTCAGTGGGGGTGCTCGGCTGGGTCTTCTTCTCCTGCAAGCTTATCCGGTCCTCTGCAATACGCTTCAGCACCAGCTCACGCTCCTGAGGGAACAACACATACAGTGACAGTCAAAAGTTGACACACCTACTCATTCAAGGGTTTTTCTTTAGTTTCACTATTTTCTACATTGTAGAATAATTGTGAAGACCTAACACATATAACACATATGGAGTAATCTAGTAACCAAAAAGAAAAGTGTTAAATCAAATAATATTTTATATTTGAGATTCCTCAAAGTAGCCACCCTTTGCCTTGATGACAGCTTTGCACTCTTGGCAGTCTCTCAACCAGCTTCATGAGGAATGCTTTTCCAACAGTCTTGAAGGAGTTTCCACTTACGCTAAGAACTGCTTTTCCTTCACTCTTCGGTCCAACTCATCCCAAACCATCTCAATTGGGTTGAGGTTGGGTGATTGCAGTGGCCAGGTCATCTGATGCAGCACTCCATCACTCTCCTTCTTGGTCAAACAGCCCTTACACAGCCTGGAGGTGTGTTTTGGGACATAGTCCCACTAAGCAAAACCAGATGGGATGGAGTACCGCTGCAGAATGCAGTGGTAGCCATGCTGGTTAAGTCTGCCTTGAATTCGACAGTGTCACCAGCAAAGCACCCTCACACCATCACCTCAGCCATGGAAGGTTAGTTCCAATGGATTTCTACACTGGTTCACTTGACTTGCTGTAAAGAAAATAAAAGATTCCCAAGGGACAGTAGATTAAATCCTACTGCAAATGGGGCTGCGGTGGTCTGAAAGCCATGGTCATTTGTGTAACAACTGTTACAGAGAGTGAGAGGGGTGATCTGTTTTAGACTGCAAAGATGTTTAATGTCCATTGATTGTGTTTCTTGACCCAAGAAAGTCTTCTTATTGGTTTCCTTTAGTAGAGGATTCTTTTCAGTAACTCGACCATGAAGGCCTGATTCACGCAGTCTCCTCTGAACAGTTGATGTTTAGAGGAGTCTGTTACTTGAACTCTGAAGCATTTATTTGGGATACAATCTGAGGTGCAGTTAACTCTCATGAACTCTCTGCAGCAGAGGTAACTTGGTCTTCCTTTCCTGTGGCGGTCCTCGTGAGAGCTCGTTTCATCATAGCGCTTCATGGTTTTTGCAACTGTACTTGAAGAAACTTTCAAAGTTATTGAAATGTTCCTTACTGACAGACCTTCATGTCTTAAGGTAATGATGGTCTGTCATTTCTCTTTGCTTATTTGAGCTGTTCTTGCCATAATATGAACTTGGTCTTTTACCAAATAGGGCCATCTGCTGTATCCCCCCTACCTTGTCACAACACAACTGATTGGCTCAAACGCATTAAGAAGGAAAGAAATTCCACAAATTAACTTAACAAGGTAGACCTGTTGATTGAAATGGAGTCCAGGTGAATACCTCATGAAGCTGGTTGAGAGAATGCCAAGAGTGTGCAAAGCTGTCATCAAGGAAAAGGGTGGCTACTTTGAAGAATCTCAAATATAAAATACATTTTGATGTGTTTAAGACTTTTTTGGTTTCTGCATGATTCCATGTGTTATTTCATAGTGAAGACATCAAAACTATTATTCTACAATGTAGACAATAGTAAAAATAAAGAAAAACCCTGGAATGAGTAGGTGTGTCCAAACTTTGGACTGGTACAGTACGTCAGGTATCATGTCATGTCTGAGTGTGACTTGTTTGCAAAAAGGCTGAATATATAGTCTCAATGATTTGAATAAACCAATATTCTGTATCAATTGTCTGCACTGAAGTATGTAACACTAGCAAGTACCACCCTGTGGCTATGCTGAGTGTGTTTGTGTGTGTGTGCGCTCAGTGTGTCTCAGCTGATCAAATCAGGCAGGTGCTGCTGACCTGTTTCTTCTGCCTCCTCTCATTCCTGGCCTCGTTGGCCACACGCATCCTCTGCTGCTCCTGGAAGTCACTCTTGTCCGGCCTGATACGAGACTCCAACGGCGGGGTGTCTGTGGATGGACTGGAGGGCTGTGGGGGTCCCAGGACTAAAACGGGGTCTTCAGGCACACATAAGAAACAGAGTGGCCCTAGTGGTCTAAGCCGCTGCCTCTGAAGCACATGTACTGTATGTTGTACCGCTGCCAGGATGGGTTCAAATCCATCTCAATTCTCTTTCAGCACGCTCTCCTTTCACCACTATCTATCCAATAAACTTACTAAATACTTTTTAAAAAACCAAACAATTTAAAACATTGGAAACAGAAAGAACTGTCCTGAAATAAAGGTTGAAATACCTAGCTGCTATGCCCAGAGTAGGGGGATGTTTAGCCTCAAGCTTCAGTAAAGTAATACATTCAAGGCTACAATTTATAAGACAAAAATGTGTTTGGGGTGTACTAAAATGGCATCACTATATAACAAATAAGCATTCTTGGAAAGATGAGGGAGGGAGATTAGCTTGGAAACAAAAAGCTTGGCTAATTCCTGCAAATTATACAGAATGGCCTGTCCTGTAAAAAGTTCCCTTGTATCTGCAGCTGGAAACAAGGTAGCATCCCCCAAATTCCAGAGTGTGGACTGAAGAGTCCATTCTTGTCTGTAAAATTCTGAACAGTCCCTTCACAAGTCAGAATGCTGAATACATTTCATTTGGACTTACTCTACCGGTTGTCCGCTGATCCCATCGTAGTTGGAAGGTTTCAACAAAATAACCAACGGAAAGTATCATTAAACTGACTTCAAAAACACGGGTTTCTGTGTGCTGCTCCCACGATCGTTTGTTCATCACCCGAGGCACACGCACAAGAGTTAAGTACACGCACACGATGCATGCATACTAACCAAAGTCTTGCAGGCTTCTACATGGATTTGCGCATGTACCAGGTGATGAAATCTCAACGGCAGTACAAGTGTTTTGAAAAGTTTGATTAATAATACACATTTCTAGAGTCATAAGGACCAACCGCACAGACAACAGGTAGAGTATTTCGCATTCTGGCTTGTATAGCATTGTCGCAGACTAATACCTGCTACCACAGTCTAATAAATTAGGCGACAAACAAGGCAAAGCCAGTCTGCTGCTATAAGTTGTACAAGATAGGTATTTGAAAAAAGCGGTAAATGACTGAGCAGGGGTCAATTGTGCACAATAAAACACAGGACTATTACATTACAGTATGCAATCAACCATGGAAAACAAATGTCTAATGACTCTTAAAATGGTGTGTAATACCTCTACTGTCAGCGGGCGATGTCTGTGCCTGTGATGTGCAAGAGCTCCCTGCATCTTTGGGAGGGTTGAATGCAGCAAACGGTGTTGCAACTGGCTGGGATGGATTTTTGACCAGCTTGTGCCTCAGATTTTCACCTTGTAAGAGCCTACCATAAACACATTGAGAAAATATAGAAAAACAACGTTCAATATTTGACATATTCAGTTATTGACAACATTTGTCAGTTACAAATACTGTTTGACATTGGAAAACATAGTTCCTTGCCTGTACATTAAAACAGGGTTATGGGTTGGGAGGACTCACCATTCAGCTGCATCAGGCACAGAGAAGTGTCCTGCCTGCAAGGCAGACTGGATCTGCTCCTCACTGAAGCCCATCTCACACAGGGTACGGAACAACTCCCCAATAGTCTGCAACACAACAATGCCATAGGGTGTGAGAAACAGGAAACAGTCCTAAGAAAAGGCGAGCATACATGTACAGTATGCACAGACCGACTCTTGCCCTACAAAGGGTGCCCCTGGTGTCTTTGAGCAGATAAATCAGGAGAAGATGCCCTACAAAGACAAAGCAGTAGGGAACAACTTAACAGTGTCACTGATGCCTCAAGGAACTGAAGTGTGACTGATGAGGAGTGTCTCTGATTTTTTCGCAAGTTAGACCAAAGACAGCAGCTGATTGAAGCTAGCTAGCCTAACGTTAGATATGATGGGGAAATGATGTGCTGTCAGACAAGCTTGTTTTCTAGGTCTGATGAAGCGCAACAGTTTCCCATGTATTTTCAACTAGTTAGCTAGTTTAATTGGCATCTAGCTGTATTGTTTACTTCCAATGCCCATGAGTTAGCTAAGAGCGCTTGAACTTAGCAAAACAAATAGATAGCTAGCTAGATTCTTACTTGATTACATTACACAGCACTGGTAGTTAGCTCCAGAGTCATATGGTTCTGGTTAGCACTAACGTTAGCAAGTTATCTCTCTAGATTAGAAACTTCAAAGTGGCATGATGACAGTCAATCACTCGGTCTATACTCCCCTTCTTCAGGGAAATGATAAAAGTCTGGGTATTTTATTTTATCTCACTCTAACCTCAGGCTCCCGAGTGGCGCAGCGGTCTAAGGCGCTGCATCTCTGAAGCGTCACTACAGACCCTCGTTCGATTCCAGGCTCTCACACAACCAGCCGTGATTGGGAGTCACATAGAACAGCGCACAATTGGCCGAGCGTCGTCCGGGTTAGGATTTGGTCGGGGTAGGCCTTCATTGTAAATTAATAATCTATTCTTAACTGGTTTGCCTAGTTAAATAAAGGTTAAATAAACTAAACAGGGCTCTTTGGCTTTGTATCTTCAGGGGTTCCCAAACTCCTTCCCTCGGAGCCCCCTACTGCGGAACTTTCGGTGCACGCCTATATTTATGGACACAAAAGCGCTGCTCATGACAAACTGTTCACACCCCTCCTGTTGGTGTACAGAATTTAGCAGTTTGAAAGCTAATTTTCTTGCCATTCTAAACATTTTGCCATGTCTAATGTAGATTCATGTGATATTTGAGCGACAAAAAAAAACTATCTATGGGCTAAAAAACGTTAAATGACTTGGGCTAGCTGATCTGGACAATTGCTCTAAGATAACGTTAGGCAATGACTAAAATGGCAAGAGGAACTGATGATGAAATTCTACTATACACAACTTTCAAGAGTAACTTTAAAGCCGGACTGAGTTCCTTTAAAATAACAAAGTAACATGTTTTTTTTGGTGTGTGCCAACCCCTGGGGGAACGACCCACAGTTTTTGGAACCACTGCTGTAGATAACCAACTAGCTAGCTTACAGTCATGCTAGCAAGCTAACTTCTACGGGAATTTACAATGGAGGGTGTGCTAACGAAGCAAGCTAACTTTAGGTACCTAGTCGTCCCTTTTAGAATCGGAGTGGAAGACAATGTTAACAGTCTGATGTATCAGCCAGCCAGCTAGCTTCTACTTACTGTACCAACTGTTATCTTAGTTGTCAAGTCATAATTGTTATTCTTTAGAATTGTCTAGCTGAGTCTTACCGGAGTGGAATCCATACTTTCCGTTTCAGTGATTCTTCGGGTCTCTAATGAACCTCACTGTTATTATTTTTGCCCTAGCTTCTTCTTCTTTTTTAAAGTTTTATCGAAGACTACATGTATTATTGTAATGCCGCCACCTACTGTACGGGTCTTCTTCGATATGACTGCGATCCACAAGCAAAATGCTATATGGGCATGCTGCCACCTACTGTTTTGGCTGTATATCAGACCAAATAATTAACAAAATAAACTAAATAAAAGAACTCAATGTACTCCTTTATTCAGATTCAACTGCCAACGCCCATCCCTACAAACTCTGGGGCCCGAGAAGGAAGAGCATCTTTGGACAGCATTCATTGCAATGTTTTGGCAGTGAATTCCTGGAATCACAAAAACCTTTCAGCCGCAGATACTATTATGTCCAATGTTCCTCAACTGTTGAACAACACTCAGAATCTTCAGTCTGCAGAGCATCCTCTGCCATATCTTCAGCTACCCTCGCCCCTTCAACTATTTCACATGCCTCCGTGTAGGATACCTGCTGTATAGCCCTGACCCTTTTTACCCTAGCTAGTGCATACTAGGCCCTGTTGTTGACGACGTTCTGCCCTACCGCCACCTACTGCTGTGTATCAGCCTACTATTCTATAGTATGAATTCATTACACTTTATGAAAAAAATGCCCTACCAACTAACCCTACACCCATTAAAACCTCACCACTATCCGATCCTACTCCAGGCCCAGCCAGGTCACACGTGATATAAGTCGGCATCCATCCATGTCTGAGGACGTTAGGAGATGATCTGGGAAAACCGACACTAGGGGCAATGGAGATGGCGTAAGTATCTGCCTCTGATTCTAACGTTTGAATCCAGCAATAGAATGTTGTTTTATAGATCCCAAATCTTAACACTTACCTTAACCATTCTGAGTTAATGCCAAACTTAACCCTAACATAAAACATTTGGAGTTAGTGCCTTAACTTATTAACCTTATACACTTCGTAATGTGACGTTTGTAATAACTTCTAAATTTGATGTTTAAGAAACATGGATGAACGTCTAATTCTGACGTGAGACTGCGAGAGCTAGTTGCCAGGCCAGTAGCCTAAGGAGGACGGGACACTATCATTCAAAACATCTTGGAACTCTTCTGCGATTTCGTACAACCAATTACTTCTCTCCAGCTGCCACCACAACATCTATCCTCTGTGATTTACGTTCCATATCCTGCGGTACAAATGACAACCATGGCCATGAACACCCAAAAAAGCAACCTTAAGCACATTTTATTCCTATCACTCTCTATTGGTCTCAGCCTACTCACAGGGCTCCTCTTAGGATCTCTCACCCTGGACCCATCGTCCTCTACTACTCTCTTCACTGGCTCAGCATATGACATCTTCTGCACTACTCTGATCCTGGCAACCTCAACCTGCCTTTCTTTCACCAGACACCTCTGATCTCCAGCACCATGGGCACCCCTACAGTTTACATACACAACTTTTTTCAGATATACTACACATTCCTTTGTCTCATGTCCGCTTCTCACATCTCCCTCCTACAAGCTGCTGCCACATGACAAATAAGCTTGACACCTAAAACACTGTAATGGATTCGGGAAGCTCTCACGGGATAACTGACACATCCTAACTTGATTTTATCTGCATCAAAACACAGTAGTGTTTTCTCTGTTTCACCACGCTCTCCACTGGGTCTGCGTCACATAAACGGCAGGCATCAGACACACCAACAATCTTCAACTTCAATTGGCCCCCCTTAACACCATTCCAGTTATCACTCCTTTCAACTGCTCCCTGCTCCGGAGAGGAGAGCAAGTCCCTTTGCTCCCTTTGGACCGAAGAAACACAAAAATCCACACGATTCCACTTCGAGTCACTTTCACCGACCCAACATTCCCTAACCTCTTCTTTACCCAACCTGACACCACATATGGATCAGCCAGAATGCAAGAATCCATTCTCTCCAAAAATCACACTCCCACAGGACAAAAAACATCTTTATCACCATCGGGACGAGGCTCAAACTCTGCGGTCTTCACCACACCTGCCACCGCAATTCATTCATCCTCACACTTATCATGTTCAATTTCCTTCTGCAGCACTCCATATTTACTCTTTTTTTATGTCCACTTTCTTCCATTTTTTTCCTGTCTACGTTCTCACTGACCTCAATAGGTTCCCCTGACTCCATCTCCAAGTCTGGAAACCATTCGGACATACTCGCTATCTTGTGCTAAACCTGTTGTTGACTTCCTGGTCAAGGAAAGATTAGTAACCGGAAAACGGCTATGTTATAGAACATAATATGAACCTATCGAAACTGCTGATAGCCGTGGGAAACACTCCCAAATATCAATCAACCCTAAACCACCAGTGTTATTATACTGTAACTGTAGCAATGTAAGAAGACAAGACAGTCAGAAAATGATCATTTACAATAAACAGCAGCTAGCTCATGATTCTTAAAAAAAGAATGTGTCACTTTTATTCTCCTGTTACCATAGTTTTTGCACAGCACAGCGCTGACTGAAAGAAAATATTATTAGTTAGTGCAGTGTCTCCTGTATGAACAACTGTTACTTGTCACAAAAATAACAGTGGACTTGATCTATGATGACATATACACTACTACAGACAATTCATCTCAAATCGCAAAATATAAGCCTCTGATGTCTTGGCTAATATATTCATGCTATATAATTATAAATATCCAGTTTTGTTTTGGGATGATCACATAATTCACGTTTAATGGGAGAAAAAAAGACACCAGTGGTAGAGCAATCACAAAAAATGATGTAAATGCAGGCTATATTTGGGTGATGAAATCTTTATCTTTCAGCCAGAAACAGATGTATCTCGATTAAGAAAGCTAAATCAAAATACTTACTAAGCTCCATCTTTGACTCTGCTGGTGATCCTTCAAAATTTGGGAAAACATTAAATGCACTGAAGCATACAAATTCCTAAGCAAGTTCTTTCTCTCTGGCATCTGGCAAGGTTTGGAAGGCGGTCCATGTACTCCCCCTTCACAAAGGTGATGACCCTTGTGGCCTAAATAATTATTGCCCTATTTCTAAACTTTTTTGAGGAGCTAAAATATTACACTCAACAAAAATATAAACGGAAGATGTAACAATTTCAAAGATTTTACTGATTTACAGTTCATATAAGGAAATCAGTCAATTAAAATAAATAAATTAGGCCATAATATGTTCACATGATAGGGAATACAGATATGCATCTGTTGGTCACAGGTTCCTTAAAAAAAATGTATGGGCATGGATCAGAAAACCAGTTAGTATCTGGTGTGACCATCATTTCCCTCATCTCCTTCGCATAGAGTTGATCAGACTGTTGATTGTGGCCTGTGGAACGTTGTCCCACTCGTCAATGGCTGTGAGAAGTTGCTGGATATTGGCGGGAACTGGAACGCTGTCGTACACTTCGATCCAGAGCATCCCAAACATGCCCAATGGGTGACGTCTGGTGAGTATGCAGGCATTGGAAAAACTGGGCTATTTTCAGCTTCCAGGAATTGTGCACATATCCTTGCAACATGGGGCCATGCATTATCATGCTGAAACATGAGGTGATGGAGGTGGATGAATGGCCCAATAATGGTCCCTAGGATCTCGTCACGGTATCTCTGTGTATTCAAATTGCCATCGATAAAACTGCCGTCAGGTCAAGATCCTGTTGAGGACGAAAAGCACGCAGATGAGATTCCCTGAGAAGGTTTGACAGTTTTTGCAGAAATTATTTTGTTGTGCAAACCCACAGTTTCATCTGCTGGCTGGCTGGTCTCAGACGATCCCACACGTGAAGAAGCCAGATGTTAATGTCCTGGGCTGGCGTGGGTACACATGGTCTGTGGTTGTGAGGCCGGTTGGACGTACTGACAAATTCTCTAAATCGACATTGGAGGCGGCTTATGGTAGAGATGAACATTACATTCTCTGGCAATAGCTCTGGTGGACATTCCTGCAGTCAGCATGCCAAATGCATGCTCCTTCAAATCTTGACATCTGTGTCATTGTGTTGTGTGACAAAACTGCACATTTAAGACTGGCCTTTTATTGTCCCCAGCACAAGGTGCACCTGTGTAATTATCATGCTGTTCAATCACAGTTTCTTGATATGCCACACCTGTCAGGATTATCTAGGCAAATGAGAAATGCTCACTAACAGGAATGCAAACAAATTTGTGCACTGAATTTGAGAGAAAAGCTTTTTGTGCGCATGGAAAATTTCTATGATGTTTTATTTCAGCTCATGATACATATTGGACCAACACCTTGTTGACCACATCCCACTTCTGACACCAATGTATTAAAACAGGCAGGGAGCAGGTCTCGAACCCTCGACCTTCTAGCCCGAAGTCCAGCGCGCTTTCGACTGTGCCACAAAAGCATGCTCAAGCGGCAGATTTCCACGCTTATAAACCCAGGGTCGCTACAATATGTTGTGTTTATATTTTTGTTCAGTATATAATCAATGATTCATTCTCAGCTAAGATCTTTATTTTCTTTGAAAGGTATTCTACATGTACATCAGTCGGGTTTTAGACAATGCTATAGTACTATCTCTGCTCCATCCCTATTTTTAAATGATGTGGTTGAATTAGGAGTGAGTGATCAATAGCATCGAAGGCCTTTGACAGGTCAATGAAGAGGGCAGCTCAATTTTGCTTTTTATCCATACAATTAGTCTTTCCTCAATTGGCCCTAGACCAGGCTGCATGTAACTGGTTTAATAATGACTTTACAGATACAAATTTAGTTCTATCTGCTGATGTTTGTTAAATCAGGTTTCCTGGATATTACAAATGGGGTCCCGCAGGGGTCGATTCTGGGTCCTGTACTCTTTACTGTTTACATTAACAATATTTACTTGCTTGTAAAAAATTGTACCCTGCACTTGTATGCCAATGATACTGCTGTGTATGGTATTGCACCCATGATTGAGCAGGCTCTATCTGAACTACAGTCTGCCTTCATTGTATTACAGAAATACTTTTTTGACCTGAAATTAGTAAGGAATGCAGGTAAAACTAAGCATGTTGTTTTCTAGAGCGTATAAAAATAACTCTGATGATTTAAGCATATGTACTTGGATGGTGTCCATATTCATTGTGTCCCTGCATACAAATATCTGGGCACCTGGACAGATGAAAAGCGGTCTTTAAAAAAATTGTATTTCTGAGTTAAGAAGCTGAGAATAAAAATGGGCTTCTTCTACAGAAATGGGTCATGCCTCTCGCTAACCTGCGTGTGTCTCAGGGGGAGTCGGGATATGCAACAGGAGAAATATAAGCACCCCCCTAAACATATTATTATTATTAGGATATTAGGGTAACTAGCCCCCCTGTAATTCACATTAAGACCTCAAGATTTCAAATTATTTTCCAAACACTTTCCCTGGCCGCCACTGCTTGTGCTTAACAACAAAAAATGTACTCTGTCAAAAGTCACAACTTTGAGATATTTCAATAAAACGATTTTGTGGTACGTTTATCAAATTTTTTATAATTTTGAAAAAGTTGTAGATATATTCCAATGAAGTTAGATCTATAATTATGATTTTTTTTTTAAATAGGAAAGCGTTAACATAAGTAATCCACTTGTTTAAAGAGAAAAATGTAGTAATTATTGAGTAAAGTAGTAATATGTTGGGTGAGTGTGTTGGGGGCAATCCCCCCAGGGGCTAGTTACCCCTTTATGGTTATGAATATGTTTCTTCCTCTCATTTAGACAATGACTAGCCCAGTTAGCGCTTGTTTATGCTAACTTTCTAGCTAGCAACTTCACCAGCAGTAAATGCTTGCCAGCTAGCTAGTTAGCGTAATAAACTGCTAGGAGTTTGAGCTAGCAACCTTACTACCAGATCGTCTGAGGTAAAATGCATTAAAAAGATAACGTAACTTAATTGCAGTTGTAAATGTTACCACTAGTGACTGATAGCTTTAGTTAATGTTACTTTATAGCCGTTTAGCTATTTTACCAAGCACTTTGTCAATAAGCTAGATAGCTAGCTACCTTTTTAAGAGAGAGAGCATTTCAATTGGCATCTCTCCCCCTGTTTTCAGTCACAGGTGTGGACTGGATTAGGTGTGAGCAGTGCAGGAGGTGGGCTCATGAGTTGTGGTCCAATTTTACTGGGGATAGCTTTATTTGTGATTTATGATAGTTACCCCCTAGCACCCTACTATTAGGATATTATTCAGTCCACGTTCCTATCCGTTTTAGCGTCATCTATATGAACGCAGCTGCCACTTCGTAGCTCACTACGCTTTATTATGGGTGACAGTTATGGTACTCATCACTGAGTTGGTTGGCTCTCTTTGATGTGACTTAGTTCGGTTGATACATTGATCTTTTTTTCATTTATAAAAGGAAGTCATTTTACAAAAAAAGTCCCACCGTACCTAACATCATTACTCAACTTTAGACAAATGACTTGCTACACCCGGTCTCAGTGATGGCTAACTCTGGAAATTCCCTTGGTCTTTACGGAGTTAACTGAAAGCTGATTTGCCTTTCTTTCACCGTATTTGTGGAACAATTTTCTAAATGTGATTACATTTGATTTGGTTTTGGTGCATCTAGGGCAATTCAGAAAGTTAGCCGATTGAGGAAATTATTACTGATGAACGTGTTTGCTTGCAATTTATATTTTGATGCGTGTAATTTAGGTCTCATCTGTAAAAGAGAGCTCTGTCTCAGTTTGACTCCCTGATAAAGGTAAAAACGTAACTTTATGTGACGTCTGAACTCCAGTCCGCCTACACTAGTCGCTGCTGCTCAACTCCATTGTAAATCGTGGAGTTGTTTTAGTCGGCTTGTTAGTGCATCCATAGCTACCTCAGCACGTCCACACAAGGCAGCGGGAGGCGAGGCGGAGTTGGGTAAGTCTACTAAACTAAGCAGGAACTAGATAAATGACATGTACTGTTTGTAAATCTGTAAAAAATGCCCTTGTTATGCTGAGAAATTTTTTGTTAGCGCGTTATCTTCTAAAACACTCAGACACGTTGGGATTTGACAGGCAATGCTAGCTAGCAGCAAACTACGCTGTCACTTGGCATGGTTGTAACGGAAACGTTTAGCTATCAATGCTAGCCAGATAATAATGGGGATGACTGAATGGTATTGTCGATAAAGTTATCCATTTAAAACGTTGGTAAAATATAAATTTCGGCACGTTATTGCAGACATTTAAGTACAGACGTGAACTAGCTTTAGAGTAAAAAATAAATAATATATATGATAGTTAAAGCCATGTGACAACAGTCGACTTTTGGATTAGGGTGTAATTTGCGGACCGCAATTAGGGGCATTTTCTGATATAGGCGTTACTTGATATCAAGTTACACCCATTGGTCCATGGCCGTTTTTTTTCAGTCGGGGACAACAGACGTTGACAATTGTAGCTAAGCTTAACCCTAACTCTTTTCTTAACTTGCCACGTAAACAAATCTGTGGCAAGAAACCATCAATCTCATAACACTGAGACTGTCCAATGACGGTGGGTTTATCCTAATAACAAGAAACACCCCGAATTGTGGTCTGCAATTACTTTCCCCAAAAGCCAAATATGGTGTAACAGTGCATTTTCACATAACAACGATGGGGGCGATGAAACACCGGTGCCTCATTCATTTTCAATGGAGGGATTTGAAGTGGGCGGGGCGAGCACGGGCGACTGAGCGTGAACAGGGCGTGACCAAAGTTGGGGAAAGCTGAACTTTATGCAAATACTCGCGATATTGCAATGTTATTGACCAGTCGAAGCTCACTATAGCTTCCAGCCCCTACTGGATTGGCTGTTGGTACCTAGCACTACCTAGACGGCTTGCTAGCACCCAATCTGAGGGTGAAGCTACCATGGCTATACTAATTTGTGTTTTGAGGAAATCCCCTTAGAAAGAGAGGTATGTCGGAAGCTCACTCAGCCAAATTTGTTCTGAAGATTTTTCATTTGGTTACACGCATCCTATCAGCTGTACATTTTAGGTGTACTGTTAGCTAAACTTATCGAACAATCACCTTCATTACTACCCTGATACTACCCTCGGGGCGGCAGGGTAGCCTAGTTGTTAGAGCGTTGGACTAGTAACCGGAAGGTTGCAAGTTCAAACCCCCGAGCTGACAAGGTACAAATCTGTTGTTCTGCCCCTGAACAGGCAGTTAACCCACTGTTCCTAGGCCGGTCATTGAAAATAAGAATTTGTTCTTAACTGACTTGCCTAGTCAAATAAAGGTCAAATAAAAAATAAATAAAAATTACTACCCTGATCAGCTTATTCTTTGCTATCTGGAGCTTCCCCTTCAGAAGCTAGTCATTTCAATGTTGATAAAAAATATATATATATATATATTTAAAAAAAAAAAAAAAAAAAAAAAAAATCCCCTCCATGTTGGTCAGATTGATTGAATGCATGTATGTCTTTTTCAACTTTTGTGTGCGCTTGTTTTTAAAATGGTTGAATTAATAAACTAAACTAAACAAAAAAAACGAAACTATATTCAAATCGAAACTGAAGAAATGATCATGGAAATATATTTTATAGCCTTTTCACTCTGTCCAGCTTGCTTTATCGAAACGAAGGCTAGACTGTCAGGGAGCTTATTTTGACTGCAAGGAAAAATAATGCGTTTTAAGTGCAGCCCTACGGCATGTGGCCGTAGGGCCGCACTTAATCCATTACGGATTACATAGGAAGCCTCAGCCGTGATCTGCCCAACGATGCCTCTACCAGACGAACTCAGCATTTTATGCACGCTTTGACAAAAATAATACAGTGGCGTGCATGAGGGTCCCCGTTGACACAGTGGACTGGGTGATCTCGCTCTCCGAGGCAGACGCGAGTATGGTCTTTAATCTGGTCAACACTCGTAAAGCCGTGGGGCCGGACCTTATTCCAGGGTGCATTCTCAGAGCATGTGTAGAACAGCCGCTTCTTGTCCCAGTCTGTAATCCCCACGTCTCAAGCTGACCACCATCATTCGTATTCCCAAGAACTCTAAAGGCGCCAGCATGCTACAGTTCGGCTAGCGCCTCACCAAATTCAGGTATACCGAACGAGTGTGCTCGCATAATCCCTTATAAGACCTTTGCTTGAAAAACAATTTAAAAAGCGCCTATAGTACTGTTTGTCCATTTTGAGACGCCGTAGCCAGTCTACGCTTCCTCAAAACAGTCAGAAATAATCTAAAATAACTTGAGGAATGGTTATGGCACACATCAACTCCATCATCCCAGACACCCGAGAACCATTATAATTTGCATACCGCTCCAAAAGATCCATAGATGACGCAATCTATTTTGCACTTGACACTTCCCTCACCCACCTAGATAAGAATACCTAATGTGAGAATGCTGTTCATTGCCTACAGCTCAGTGTTCAACACCATAGGCCCCTCCAAGCTCGTCACCAAGCTTTGGACCCTGGTACTGAACACCTTCTTTATTTATTTATTTATTTATTTTACCTTTATTTAACCAGGTAGGCAAGTTGAACAAGTTCTCATTTACAATTGCGACCTGGCCAAGATAAAGCAAAGCAGTTCGACAGATAAAACGACACAGATGGAGTAAAAACAAACATACAGTCAATAATGCAGTATAAACAAGTCTATATACAATGTGAGCAAATGAGGTGAGAAGGGAGGTAAAGGCAAAAAAGGCCATGATGGCAAAGTAAGTACAATATAGCAAGTAAAATACTGGAATGGTAGTTTTGCAATGGAAGAATGTGCAAAGTAGAAATAAAAAATAATGGGGTGCAAAGGAGCAAAATAAATAAATAAATTAAAATTAAATACAGTTGGGAAAGAGGTAGTTGTTTGGGCTAAATTATAGGTGGGCTATGTACAGGTGCAGTAATCTGTGAGCTGCTCTGACAGTTGGTGCTTAAAGCTAGTGAGGGAGATAAGTGTTTCCAGTTTCAGAGATTTTTGTAGTTCGTTCCAGTCATTGGCAGCAGAGAACTGGAAGGAGAGGCGGCCAAAGAAAGAATTGGTTTTGGGGGTGACTAGAGAGATATACCTGCTGGAGCGTGTGCTACAGGTGGGAGATGCTATGGTGACCAGCGAGCTGAGATAAGGGGGGACTTTACCTAGCAGGGTCTTGTAGATGACATGGAGCCAGTGGGTTTGGCAACTTTCTGCAACTGGATCTTGGACTTCCTGAGGGGTGACCCCAGGTGGTGAGGGTAGGCAACATCTCCACCACCAGGGCATACATTTTTACTTTTTGGTCCACCAGACACTGTGGCAAGCAGATTTTTTTTGTGTGTTTTTTTAACTAGCCAAAAATAAAAAATAAATTCTGCAAAAATTACACCAACAACAAAAAAGTTGTGTTCTGTATAATGTTTCTAAAACAATAAAAGTATTACTAGTAAGTAGTATATTGTTTAATGATTTGATTTTGTGACCTGAGCCTGAACCAAAATATGACAGATGAGGAAAAAAGGTTAACGTGGCAATGCGACTCGACAGGTTTGTGCCTTTTCAGATTGATTCTGTCTAGTCGACACGTTGTCTTCTCTACCCTAGCAGTTGAAACTCAAACATGGAAAGACAACCTAGCTTTTAAACAAAATCATGTACAGTACCGTTCAAAAGTTTGGGGTCACTAAGAAATGTCCTTGTTTTTGGAAGAAAAATCACTTTTTGTCCATTGAAATAACAACATCAAATTGATCAGAAATACAGTGTAGACATTGTTAATGTTGTAAATGACTATTGTAGCTGGAAAGCTTTTTAAAATGTGTATATATATATATATGTACACCGTGTAAATAAAGGCCCATTATCACCAACCATCACTCCTGTGTTCTAATGACAGGTTGTTAGCTAACCCAAATTTATAATTTTTTAGAAAACCCTTTTGCAATTGTTAGCACAGCTGAAAACTGTTGTCCTGATTAAAGAAGCAATAAAACTGTCCTTTAGACTAGTTGAGTATCTGGAGCATCAGCATTTGTGGGTTCAATTACAGGCTCAAAATGGCCAGAAACAAAGAACTTTCTTCTTAAACTCGTCAGCCTATTCTTGTTCTGAGAAATGAAGGCTATTCCATGCGAGAAATTGCCAAGAAACTAAAGATATCGTACAACGCTGAATACTACTCCCTTCACAGAACAGCGCAAACTGTCTCTAACCATAATAGAAAGAGGAGTGGGAGGCCTCTGAGCACAACTGAGCAAGAGGACAAGTACATTAGTGTCTAGTTTGAGAAACAGACGCCTCACAAGTCCTCAACTGTCAGCTTCATTAAATAGTACCCGCAAAACACCAGTCTCAACGTCAACAGTGAAGAGGTGACTCCGGGATGCTGGCCTAGGCAGAATTGCAAAGAAAAATCCATATCTCAGACTGGCCAATAAGAAGAAAAGATTAAGATGGGCAAAAAAACACACACTGGACAGAGGGACTCTGCTTAGAAGGGCAGCATCCCGGAATCGCCTCTTCACTGTTGACGTTGAGACTGGTGTTTTGCGGGTACTATTTAATGAAGCTGACAGTTGAGGACTTGAGGCATATTTGACAGCCTCAAGTCTTCATGGGTATAACGCTACAAGCTTGGCACACCTGTATTTGGGGAGTTTCTCTCATTCTTCTCTGCAGATCCTCTCAAGCTCTGTCAGGTTGGATGGGGAGCGTCGCTGCACAGCTATTTTCAGGTCTCTCCAGAGATGTTCGCTCGGGTTCAAGTTCTGTCTAGGCCACTCAAGGACATTGAGACTTGTCCCGAAACCACTCTTGCATTGTCTTGGCTGTGTGCTTAGGGTCGTTGTCCCCATCCAACCTGACAGAGCTTGCGAGGATCTGCAGAGAAGGATAGGAGAATACAGATGTGCCAAGCTTGTAGCCTCATACCCAAGAAGACTCAAGGCTGTACTTGCTGCCAAAGGTGCTTCAAAAAGTACTAAGTAAGAGTCTGAATACTTATTTAAATATGATTTGTTTTTTATTTTTCATACATTTGCAAACATTTCTAAACCTGTTTTTACTTTGTCATTATGGGGTATTGTGTAGATTGATAAACAATTTAATCAATTTTAGAACAAGGCTGTAACAACAAAGTAGAAAAAGTCAAGGGGTCTGAATACTTTCCGAATGTACTGTATATAGTGCAAACCTAATGGGGCGAACTCAGTGAAGTTGAATCTCTTGTCTCTGCGCGGCATGGTTTTTCTTCTGAACGGCAGTCCTGGAGGATTGTATTTGACTAAGTCCTACAGGTCTCTAGCTTTTGAGCTTTTCGCCTCCTTCGTTTGCTTGAGGTGTCCTGTGCAAGCGTTACGCATATACATTTAGTGGACCAGGGGTGTCTGTTTGTGTGACCAGCTTTGTCTGTTTTGCTTATCCATCTCATGGATTGTGGAGGCTATTGCTCTGGCCTATGACAGCAAAAGGCAGGAATGACCTAATGGTGTATTTGCCCACACACTAGGGGTCTGACGGCATCTTGGGTGTTGTTTTAAAGAGTTGTTTGTAGTAGAGGTCTTCACAGAGCCACCTGTACCTGAGAGCCGGATCCAGAATTCTCAATAATGGTCTGGGTCTGATATGATTGTCACTGGTCTCAAGTATGTGTAATTTTAACTGACATATCTGGACAGAGAGAGAGAATCATTTATTATTTTATGCTGCTCTTTCTTTTCACGGGAGTGGTCCGTGGCACGTGTAGCTTGTTGAGTCAAAGAGCCAATAGGCTACTACAGCCATAGAGCCTCGCTTTGTGTGTGGCAAAAGTTAGGGAATATCTAATCATTTGAAGATGGAATTTAAATTACGGAATTAAAAGTTAAAGGAGAAGGATAGGCTACAATGACCAAGAGACAACAGGTAGGCTGCTACTTAATATTCTGAATGGAGTTG
This sequence comes from Oncorhynchus kisutch, assembly GCF_002021735.2. NCBI lineage: Eukaryota > Metazoa > Chordata > Actinopteri > Salmoniformes > Salmonidae > Oncorhynchus > Oncorhynchus kisutch. The sequence goes on along the minus strand of NC_034191.2, from coordinate 47,922,973 downwards.
TTTTTAGTTGTAACTGTAGGATTAGAAAGTGCATGGACTGTGCCTCAATTAGCCTAGCTAGCAAACGTTAGCTAGTGTATCTAGCTTCTCCTGGTTTGATGCAGTCAAGACAGGTAATATGTAATTATATTTGGTGAAAGATAACCTAGCTATGGCAGCTATTAGTCTACAATAGTGTGAGTCGGCTTGGTTGGTTGCTGTCTCACAGTATGGCTGCTCCTCGCCTGCTAGATGGGCACCTAGATGGGCACCTCTCTCCCTCCTCCCTCCTGTCACGCTTTATCAGCTCCGGTTAATAAAGTAACTTAAATGACTGCTGCTTTCCTCATTCAGATCGGACTGGGTCTGGATCCAGGGAGGTTTATATGGAACAGGTCTATTTCTCAGTTCGGAACGGGTCTTTTTAATTTATTTGATTCATTCATTCAGTCATCTCTCGTCTGTCTGGGTGGGAAAGCCCCATGTCCATTTTTTGGAACTGGTCCAACTTTTTTGACTCATGAAGACTGTAGGAGATATTTGTGCTGTGGTGAGCATCACCACACACTTTGAGGTTTTATTGCTTGGATGTCTCTGGCCCCAGTGTAGCTGGGACAGGAGAGGGTCATTAGGCAAACCCGGGTACCGCAGGTTGTCCTGTGGGGTTGGAACTCTGGGAGGTCTGAATCTGTGCCTTTTAATTAATCACCTGTGGAAGGTGGGGCATGATGTTAATGGGAACTAAGGAGACATCCTTCCTGCCATTAGCCTTTAGAATCTGGGGTGTGTAGTTTTGCTGCAAGAGTAATTTCTGAGTCATTATGGCAGTATGAGGCAATAACTGGTTTACAACAGAATGGACATGTTTCCACATAAATGAAAGAGCACGCCTCGTACCCTTGACCACACACCCCCACACACAGCCTCTGATTGTTCGATGGGTTTACTTAGGGAACAGCAGTTATAGTCATAACTGTACATTGTCCCATGTAGGTTTACATCTGTCATCCATAGCTGCTGACACACTCACAACATTGCAGCTTCATGACAGTCTCCTGATCAAATGGGATTAGAGTAAGAGCCCTTTCTGATAGCGTTCCTATTAGCCCACAATATGTTGTCTTATATCAAATAACATTTCCTTTGAAAGACCCTGCCCTGCTAGTACACCAAGACAGTCGATCTACCGGCACACACACATCCATCCATAAACATGTCATAGTGGGGGCCCAATGTTGAATTCATTTAATCATGAGATATGGTTCTAGGCATGTACAGTCAAGTCAAATTATTGGCACCCTTGATAAAGATGAGCAAAAAATACTGTATAAAATAAATATATATTTTATGCTCCTAAATTTAAAAAAAGATATATATATTATTCCAATCTAATGGCTCAGAAAGATTGAGATAATAAATAAATACAAATGATTTACAAAGGGTCAATTATTGCCACCCCTGTTTTTAATACTTCAACGCCCTCCCCTTGCGAGGTTCTTTTCTGCATATATCCTTCTTTCATCACCAAACCCACCACTGGTATATGGCCAAAGAGATCTATTTTCATGTCATCTGACCATGGCACCTATTCCAATCCATGTGCCAATGCTGTTTAGCATACTCCAGTCGGTGCTATGGTCAGAAAAGTATGGTGATGGATCTTTGATGTTATGGGGTTATTTTGCTTCCACTGGTCCTTGGGCACTTGTTGTAATAGTTTTTTTTTTAACGTTTTTTTTTATTGAAATGTACATTTTCTCCCATATTAAGAGATACAGTAACAAAGGAAAAAAAATGTTTTTGTTATTTACGAACATAGACAGAAATTAAACACAAAAGCTCAGTTTAAATATAGGAATTAGGTCCAACACATGGAACGTACTCAGTTCTTTGAGCTCCCTACTATTTCCAATCTTAGAAAAGAAGTCCTCCGTTAATTTGGGTGCGTCATTTGTCATTTCTGAGGCATACAGATTTGCATAAAATGTCCTAAATGACTCATTTAGCAATTTTCACATAAATGGTTGCCATCAGAATCAGTAATAGTAGCAATTGACTGGGAGTCTGCTCTCTTAAGCTAGGTATGCCAAATATTATCGCCATGTTCGTATAGCTTTTGCCTGACAAATTTTATTTTCAGCGTCCTGTGTTAGGAGTCAAACGTTGGTCTAAGTACTGATATTTATTTTGATAGGGCATGCAGGAGTGGGAATTTAGTCCTTTTCTTTAGTTGCCAATTCACCCTCTAACGTTTATTGCTTTTCACGTTTTTTCCCACCTCTTAGTGGCTAAGTATGACATAATCAGACCCCTGGCATATGCTTCACAGAAGGAGCGAGGGGTTATCTGTTGATTGAGAGAAATCCTTGAAACTTTTTAAAGTTGAGTTTTATGTCCAGGATCACGTACCCATGAACAGATATGACTATGCTTCCTATATTAGCAGATAAAACCAACTGAAAACATGTCCTGGGCATAAAAAAAGTAATATTTTCTAGTCTGACATCTATGAGGTACAGAGAAAAAGGTGAACTTTCTGTTTGAGGGATGAAAGGTACTCCAGACATCAGCATACCCCAGATGATCACAAATAGATTTAAGCAACCTAGCTTGAGGAGAGGGTGAAACTATGCTACAGGGAAACTTGTCAAATAAGGGTGTTCAACAAACAAGTAAAATCTACTTCAACCACTGCAGTGTCTGTGCTTTTAATTCTAACAAGTCTAGAAATACCTTAGTGAGGAAATCAGGGTGGTGAAAATGCCCTGCCCATGTAAAGTGCTTTTTAATTATAACAAAACAACCACATTTTATCTTTCACACAATTCAACACCTTAAGTGGGTGGGTTTTTTTCATCAAGAATTGCCACACCTTTACTTCTGGGTGTAAATGACAGTCTTACCTGCCATTGCACTTTGACCAACCAATATGCAGACTGAATCCTACTGTAAAGACAGGGTGGTACCTTTCCCCATGGGTTGAACTCTCCTCATTCTCACTGAGCCTAAACAAACTATATGAACCCAAACTATACTACACCCGAAAAATCGACATGTAAAGTTCCAAAAGGGAGTTTCCCCACTAGTTAACATGCAGGCAATTTCAGCTCTCCAATGTAGACTCTTAAGTCTGCATAACCACTCTATAGATTAATCATTTATACCTATGAAAATGAATTAAGGAGATTGAGGCTCATCCACCTAAGACCAAGTGTGGGCACCAATATAGATTCACACAGATCTCAGTCTGCGCTATGGTAGCAGTTATTGTAGCGAAAAACTATATATATATCTATATCACTTAGTTTGGAGTCATTAACTCGTTTTCAACAAATTTCTGGTTTAACAAACTATAGTTTTGGCAAGTCGGTTAGGACATCTACTTTGTGCATGACACAAGTAATTTTTCTAACAATTGTTTACAGATGGATTATTTCACTTATAATTCACTGTACCCCAATTCCAGTTGGTCAGAAGTTTACATACACTAAGTTGACTGTGCCTTTAAACAGCTTGGAAAATTCCAGAAAATTATGTCATGGCTTCAGAAGCTTCTGATAGGCTAATTCACATCATTTGAGTCAATTGGAGGTGTACCTGTGAATGTATTTCAAGGCCTACCTTGTTGGAAAAATTACTTGTGTCATGCACAAAGTAGATGTCCTAACCGACTTGCCAAAACTATAGTTTAATAAGAAATTTGTGGAGTGGTTGAAACACTTATGTTGGAGTCATTAAAACTAGTTTATGTAAACTTCCGACTTCAACTGTATATCTTAAAGTGTAATTTTAATCGGACTTGAGATTTGACTTTTTTTTTTTTAAGATGATAGTTTTCCTCTCACCTACCTACCCACCCCACCCACTAGCACGTACTCTGTAATATTTGATTCACAGTCCAGCTGAGAAAGTCTACTCCAGGCGTCGGAAACGGAACGTTTGATTTTAAGAAAAAGTATGTCTGTTTAGGAGCTAGAAAATCATTAGCTGAATGGTCGTCATCCACTGATCCAAGAACACACCAGGATGCTGTAGGAACATATCTCTCTGCGGTCGTGATCTCAGAGCTGTGGTTTGTTTTTCTCTGGCTTCACTGGAGGAAATCAAGCAGCTCCATTTGTGAAATGATCAGTTAAGACTGGACTTTGTGTAACAATGTACATGCACCACCAACGGGGCTTAGTGGAGCACTTCACATAGGCTATGTTATTGTGTATTGCTTCATCATCCAGAAGGAAAGGCGGGAGAACACCTCCCTCCTGCGTTCTTATCACTATTTGTTTATTTTCCTTTCAGCTTTCCTTCACAAATGAATTGGCTCAGTACTTTATCTGTAAAGATAAACACATCTCTTTTCTTCTCCAAAGGGTTTGAGAAACCATTTAAAAAAAGGTGTATCATATCCATAACAAATGTGATATCAATGCTGTTTTTCATTTCTAATCACTCAGAATAGCTGAAACTGCTCTCTACTCAGCAGGCATCAAATAAGCAGTGGTACAATTACTTTGGCTTAACTCTTTGGATAGCCTACTCTTTGGCCAACAGTCATTGCTTTAAACCCCATTGGGGCTTCTAATTATATACCTAACCACATACTGTTTGGCACCCTTACTACTTTCCCCCGAGTCAATACATTTTTAGAAAGACCTTTGGCAGCGATTACTGTCTTTTTTGGGTATGTCACATAAGTGCTTTGCACACCTGTATTGTGCAATATTTGCCCATTATTCTTAACTTATTCAAGTTCTGTCAAGGTGTTGTGGATCATGGCTAGACAGCAATTTTTTTTATTTTTTTTACTAGTAGTGATTATCTAGCTTGTCCTGCGTTGCATATAATCGATGCGGTGCCTGTTAATTTATCATTGAATCACAGCCTACTTCCCCAAACGGGTGATTTAACAAGCGTATTCGCAAAAAAAGCACTTTTGTTGCACCAATGTGTACCTAACCATAAACATCAACGCCTTAAAATCAATACACAAGTATATATTTTTAAACCTGCATATTTAGTTAATATTGCCTGCTAACATTAATTTATTTTGACTAGGGAAATTGTCACTTCTCTTGCTTTCTGTGCAACAGAGTCAGGGTATATGCAGAAGTTTGGGCCGCCTGGCTCGTTGCGAACTGTGTGAAGACCATTTCTTCCCAACAAAGACAGCCAACTTCGCCAAACGGGGGATGATTTAACAAAAGCGCATTTGCGAAAAATGCACAAATGTTGCACGAATGTACCTAACCATAAACATCAGTGCCTTTCTTAAAATCAATACACAGAAGTACATATTTTTGCGTTCATTGCACGCAGAGTCAGGGTATATGCAACAGTTTGGGCCGCCTGGTTCGTTGCGTACTGATTTGCCAGAATTTTACATAATTATGACAACATTGAAGGTTGTGCAATGTAACAGCAATATTTAGAATTATGGATGCCACCCGTTAGATAAAATACGGAACGGTTCCGTATTTCACTGAAAGAATAAACGTTTTGTTTTCGAAATGATAGTTTCCGGATTTGACCATATTAATAACCTAAGGCTCGTATTTCTGTGTTATTCTAATTAAGTCTATGATTTGATAGAGCAGTCTGACTGAGCGATGGTAGGCACCAGCAGGCTCGTAAGCATTCATTCAAACAGCACTTTCCTGCGTTTGCCTGCAGCTCTTTGCAATGCTTCAAGCACAGCGCTGTTTATGACTTCAAGCCGATCAACTCCCGAGATTAGGCTGGCAATACTGAAGTACCAATTAGAACATCCAATAGTCAAAGGTATAAGATATACAAATGGTATAGAGAGAAATAGTCCTCTAATAATTATAACCTAAAACTTCTTACTTGGGAATATTGAAGACTCATGTTAAAAGGAACCACCAGCTTTCATATGTTCTGAACAAGGAACTTTAACGTTAGCTTTTTTACATGGCACATATTACACTTATACTTTCTTCTCCGACACTGTTTTTGCATTATTTAAACCAAATAGAACATGTTTCATTATTTATTTGAGACTACATTGATTTTGATTATATTGTATTATATTAAGTTAAAATAATTGTGTTCATTGTTCATTCAGTATTGTTGTAGTTGTCATTATTACAAATATCTATATTATTTATATATATATAAAATTGTCATTTAAATCAAGTACTTTTCTGCATATCTAAGCAAACCCTTGAGGTGTCTGTATCCTCCTGACTGGTGGTTCTTTAAAAAGCTTTTAAGAAACTAAATATGCTTTTCTGCATCTGCGGGTGAAATATTGAAAGGAATGTTGTCTTATTCAGTACATTTAGGAATTGCTTGCTTTTCTAAAGTTTGGCAATGCCAAGATCGATAAGACAAGCTACTCTAACTTGATTGATAGCTTGAAATGGCTTTGTATCCAGTTTTATTAGGATGTAAGATGGGTTCCCAATCTAGCTGGTTAGCTAAAGCCAACTTCATAAAATTGCTAGGTGGCTAGTATTACGGAGGAAAAAAACATTTGTTTGATTTATTCATCAAGAAGGAATCAATTGGCTACATAGCTTGATCAGATTAATTTACAAACATACCTATTGCCTGTCACTGGTAGCTAAAATCAAATCAACCGCAGTGTGTCACTCTCTCCTCCCCTGACGATACTGCATCCACTAGAGTATCTAGCATCCTGCCTAGGCATCTCTTATGCTCTATGCACCTTGGAAGGAACCAGTCAGTGTGCCCCCTCAGCAAAAGACCGAGGATGGATTTTTGTTGTTGTTTGTAAGTAATTATGATAAAACTTGGGCTTAATTGTTTAGTAATAAATTGAACATCTGAAAAATGTAAAAACAGGACAAACCTGAGGGGGCAGTGTCTGTGGGCATGACAACACTGCACTACGCTAGGGTTAAGTGGATATACTGAATAACATAGCAAGGAGTCATCCACACTGACATTTGTATAGCGGTATGGTCTGTATTCAGGACTAAACATTGGTATGCAACAGCTGCTGTAGCACTGACCAGAGCTTGAACCATACAAATGCAAATTGATCATGATCTGAGAGATTAGGCTTCATAGTGGTCATTGCTGATGTGTGTAATGGCCGGAAGAGAACATGATCGTTCGTGTACAACGATTACTAGTACCTAAACCATGTAGGCCTTGTCGTGTCTTTGGCTATGCCGGATTAAGTGATATGACATGCTATTCTATCAAATAATTTCTCCGTAATTACTATTACCTGATTGAGCTAATCATGTAAATGTAATTAACTAGAGTCGGGCACCACAAATTAATATTTATAGAGCTGTTATCTTCCGAATAAACTCTTAAAGACCTAGTAATATTTTATATCAATAGCAGTCCATATCAATCGTATCAGTCTCATCTGAAAGTTGTAAATTCTTAGTTATCTGCATGAACCCTGGCTAACAATTTGAATCAGCAATACAAAATTGGGTTTAATTATTTATTTACTAAATACCTAACTGTTGGGAAAATTATGATTTAAATGACAGAGAAAATCATTTTAAATGGAACTGTAACTAAGTAAAACTTATACTTAGTTTTATTATATCTGATTAACAATATGAGTTCATAAGAAGGGATTGTGTGACACGGACAGGGAGTAATTAAAGTTAATGAACACCATTCCAACTAGGAAGAAACAAATGGGTTGGACTGTGTGAACAAATAAGGTCGTTGACCTAGCTCTGGGGTTTTTAGATAAGGCAGTGAGTGCATTCCTAAGTTTTCTGTTAATTAGAACTGTCAGCTCAGTGGTGATCGATAATTTTGAGGGGTCAAAAGTTATCTGAGAGTGTGTTAGTAAGTTAGAATGAACTTTTCACCTCACTTTGTCCTGGGCGAGAGGAGGGGATTCTGTTAAAGCAATGAAATGACGTCACGATCTGTATATAAACTGTTGCTCGTGATTAAGTGGGAGCGCGCTCCGAGAATAAATTCTGTTACCTATTATTGAAAGACTGGTCTGAGTCTATTTTATGCAAACAAGAATCTTAGAAATTCTCATAAAATAGATTAAGGGTTTTCAATTGATGAAAGCACATTGGCATAATTAAATTACATTAACACGAACTAATCACACAGAATTACACAATTAAATCATAACTTGATTACAAATTACGTCATAAAGGCAAACTTCCCTAGCGGGCGGAACAGATATGACAGCTTGTTACACAAAAGAAAAGGAGCTGGGTTGAGTGAAGGAGCGGGAAGACTGAGGAACAAAGGCGAAGCTGTGCTATTGTAAATACAGTATCTTATGCATTCTAAATTACCGCCCATTTGGAAAAGGAAAATGCAATAAATATTTAATCTAAGCTGCGGCTTCGGTAGGTTGGTGGTAGATGGAAGGCCGTGTTGCACAACCGAGTCCTTTGAAGAATGTCTCTTGTGGTCAATTGGATACGTTGTAGTAACGTCGTTGTGTGGTAGACGGGATACTCTGTCTGTTCCTTCCTAACCTGCGTTTGCAGCTGCGGTTGTTAACTCAACGGCTAGGAGGTATCACTTTTGTAGTGAATAAGAGTTCATACCATTCGCAACCAAAGCTCACGCTGATGTTGGCTTCGTTCTGTAGTTATTATCTGAACCATTCTGACATAGGACCGTCGTCCTATATCCACTGAACAGGAAGTTCTATTGTCGTCAAGGCTTTATATAGGAAGGGAGAAAAGGGGTGTGTTTCATAGTTTACAACCTCTCTCTTCACGTGGGCGGGCCAATGAGTGAGCAGCCCTATCTTATGAAATTCCACATCTCACATTTTTGAAGCTAAAATCACAAATAATTTCATATTCATACATTTAAATTGAACAACAATTCCATTTGAATCCGATAACTCTGATGTGTAGACTTTCCACTGTAGAGTTTGTCATCTTATCATTGATAAGAATGTCTCAGATGACAACCGAACTGACATCATATTCATTAAGTACCACCGCATGTGTTCAATTGTTCGGATTACCAGAATATAGTTAATTTCCCCCCACCTACTGATGTTCCCAGAATCTCTATGTTAACCAAGGGTTTTGCAAATGTAACCTCAGTCGGGTAGAGAGAGGAAAAAGGGTGGAAGATATGACTGTCATAAACCTACCCCCCCAGGCCAACGTCATGACAGCCTTAACTGGGGATTTGGAAATTTTTCTTTGGTGTTTATAAAAAATAATAATATTTTAAAAAACAACAACATAGATTTGTCATGCTTTTGATCTGGATCAAGAGTTAATTCCTTACCTTTTTATAGCAAATACTTAAAGCTTTCTATTCAGACTGATGCCAAGTGTATAGCTTTTGTATTAGTCTTACAATTTGTAGTCCAAAAAATATAAATACAACTTCAATGTTAGATTATAAAAGTATATTTTGCAAGGAATGGTACCAGCTGTGACCTCCTAGTCTAGGGCTGGGTGATATGGCCAAAATATCGTATCACAATATTTTTCACAAAATATTTGACAGTTTTGAATAATACTTGTTTTTAATTATTCAGGACCCTAGTGTGGCAACATAAATTTTAAGTGATTTTCAGTGGGGCATTCACCATTCTGATTTGTTTTATACTGTTCAATCCAACTTCAACCCCCCCCCCCCCCCCCCCAAAGAATTAAGCATTTAAATAAATGCCTGCATTTTCTGCACTTTTGTTATCATTTCAACACTTTCGGGTAGGACTGCCTGATGTCTTATATGGCATAGAGTTGTTGATTGGTGAACTGTTTTAAATCATGGGAATATAATGATTATTGTAATTCAATAGTTGATATAGTCGGCTGTACTTTGAATACATTGTTTGACATCACAAGAACAGGAAGCCAGGGAGAAATTGGGAAAGGGTGGGAACCGAAGTGTTAGTCAGTGTTTCCTTGGGGACCGTATATGATGTTATATTTAGCTAGCTAGCATATTCTAGCTAGCTAGCATATTCATGTTTTGCTTTTTCCTCTCTGATTTAGAAGATACCATTGCACAAACATACTGATCTAGGCTTACACCAGCACTGGTATCAGGCTGTATTTTAGCTAGCTACATTTGTGCTGATTCTGATTTTACAGCTACCTAGTGATTTTAGCATTAGTGGCTAACAATGTATTTTAGCCACAACTTGCTAAGAAAAGACAAACTAGCTGGTTGCAGACAAACTAATAGTGTAATTTGTTTTTAAACAACTAATTGACCAATGTCGATTCAACTACTTGTATTCAATTTTTTCCTGTGCGCTCAGTTTCTCTAGAGTTGAATCAGATCAAGCACAAACTGTGCGATGACGTTTCCAACAGGCCAATATTCTATGTAGTTTAGCACAGAAAATGGGGTAATTAACTTTGTGTGCCTATTTGTTCGGTCTGTGTTTCTTTTACACCTACTAGGTTAGGTTAGTGTGGGGCAGACAGAGGGAGAGAAGAGACCGAAGACTGCTCGATTGAGAGGGATGGAGAGCAGTTGCTTCGAGGTATCTCTACATGAAAATACATGATCTAAGTGATTGATAGTTGTTATTCAGTCATACGTATTAAGTCTTATTTACTTTGAATAACTACAAAAATAGTGATTTGTAAGGCTGCATTGGCAGCAGCTCTATAGAGATGAGATGACTTCAATTGAAATAATGGTAGTCAAATGAAACTAATGTAATCAGTACATAAAATGAACTTAGTTTCACCAGCCACTGTGGCAAGTAGATTTAAAAATCTATAAGCCACTCAGATTTTTAACAGCCCCCAAAAACACTTGCTGCTAAAATAACACCCACAAAACACAAAAAAACATAAGCAAATGTATTACTAATAAGATGTAACTAATGTGGTACATTGAATAAAATTGAACATTTTTCTCCACAATGTCATGGTATCCAATTGTTTAGTAGCTACTATCTTGTCTCATCGCTACAACTCCCGTACGGGCTCGGGAGAGACGAAGGTTGAAAGTCATGCGTCCTCCGATACGCAACCCAACCAAGCCGCACTGCTTCTTAACACAGCGAGCATCCAACCCGGAAGCGAGCCGCACCAATGTGTCAGAGGAAGCACCTGGCAACCTTGGTTAGCGCGCACTGCGCCCGGCCCACCACAGGAGTCGCTGGTGCGCGACAAGGATATCCCTACCTGCCAAGCCCTCCCTAACCCGGACAACGCTAGGCCAATTGTGCGTCGCCCCCACGGACCTCCCGGTCGCGGCCGGTTACGACAGCCTGGGCGCGAACCCAGAGTCGCGCCACCCGGGAGGCTGTAACCGGAGTCTTTTAACCAAATTATCACAGATGACAAATCTTCAACTGCGGTGGGAGGTTACCATGGTAATGTGACTGGAGTCATGTTTGTGCCTGTGAGATTGAAGTCGCCAAGAAACACAAGGACTTCTGTGTGTTATGTATGTCTATAGTGTACAGTGGCAAGAAAAAATGTGAACCCTTTGGAATTTCCTGGATTTCTCCATAAATTGGTCATACAATTATCTGCTCTTTATCTAGGTCACAACAATAGACAAACACAGTCTGCTTAAACTAATAACAATGTTTTCATGTCTTTATTGAACACAGTGTAAACATTCACAGTGCAGGGTGGAAAAAAATGTATTTAATAACTGGTTGACCTTCCTTTGGCAGCAATAACCTCAACCAAATGTTTTCTGTAGTTGCGGAACAGACAGACCTGCACAACGGTCAGGAGGAGTTTAACCATTCCTCTTTACCTAACTGTTTCAGTTCAGCAATATTTTTGGGATATCTGGTGTGAACTGCTCTCGAGGTCATGCCAAAGCATCTCAATCGGGTTGCGGTCAGCCACTCCAGAAGTGTTATTTTCTTCTGTTGAAGCCATTCTGTTGATTTACTTCCGTGTTTTGGGTCCTGTTGCATCACCCAACTTCTGTTGCGCTTCAATTGGCTGATATCTTTACATTCTCCTCAAACTTGGGAATTTTTACATTCAGGCCCTGAGGCAGCAAAGCAGCCCCAAACCATGATGCTTCCTCCACCATACTTTACAGTTGGGATGAGGTTTTGATGTTGGTGTGCAGTGCCTTTTTATTCTCCACACATAGTGTTGGGTGTTCCTTCCAAACAACTCAGCTGTAGTTTCATCTGTCCACATAATATTTTGCCAGTAGTGCTGTGGAACATCCAGATGCACTTTTGCAAACTTCAGACGTGCAGCAATAGTTTTTTTTGGACAGCAGTGGCGTCTTCCGTGGTGTCCTCCGATCACCATCCTTGTTTAGTGTTTTACGCATCGTAGACTCGTCAACAGAGATCTTAGCATGTTCTAGAGATTTCTATACGTCTTTAGCTGACTCTCTAGGATTCTTCTTAACCTCATTGTGCATTCTGCGCTGTGCTCTTGCAGTCATCTTTGCAGGACGTCCACTCCTAGGGAGAGTAGCAACAGTGCTGAACTTTCTCCATTTATAGACAATTTGTCTTACTGTGGACTGATGAACATCAAGGCTTTAGAGATACTTTTGTAACCCTTTCCAGCTTTATGCAAGTCAACAATTCTTAATCTCAGGTCTTCTGAGATCTCTTTTGTTCGAGACATAGTTCACATCAGGTAATGCTTGTTGTGAATAGTAAACTCCAAAACATTTTTAATAGGGCAGGGAAGCTGCCCAAAAACCAAAATCTCCAATCTTATCTCATTGATTGGACTCCAGGTTAACTGACTGACTCCAATTAGCTTTTGGAGAAGTCATTAGCCTAGGGGTTCACATACTTTTTACAACCAACACTGAATGTTTAAAATGTATTCAATATAGACAAGAAAAATACTATAGTGTGTTATTAGTTTAAGCACGCTATGTTTGTCTATTGTTGCGACTTAGATGAAGATCAGATCAAATTTGATGACCAATTTATGCAGAAATCTAGGCAATTCCAAAGGGTTCACATACCTTCTTGCCACTGACTGTACTATGTTGACACCGGTATGGAAGTATGGAACGCCGTTTGGGTACTTATTTTCCTCCATAATTTGCAAATAAATTAATTAAAAATCCTACAATGTGATTTTTCTGGATTTTTTTTCTCATTTTCTCTGTCATAGTTGAAGTGTACCTATGATGAAAATTACAGGCCTCATCTTTTTAAGTGGGAGAACTTGCACAATTGGTGGCTGACTAAATACTTTTTTGCCCCACTGTATGTTGTGCTTTCGCTGTAAAGTATTTTTGAATCGGACACGATGGGTAGATTAACAAGATGTTTATCTTTCATTTGCTGTATTGGACTTGTTAAGGTGTGAAAGTTACATATTTCAAAAAAATATTTTTGAATTTTGTGCACTGCCTTTTCAGCGGAATGTTGTGGAGTGGTTCTGCAAGCGGAAAGCCTGCCCGAGAAAGGTTAATAGTTGTATCTTTTTCTGAATTTTTATAATGAGTATTTCTGTATTTGAATTTGGCGCTCTGCAATCTCACTGGATGTTGGCCAGGTGGGACACTAGCGTCCCACATACCCTAGAGAGGTTAACTGACTTGCCTAGTTAAATAAAGGTTAAAAAGAAAAGATCAGAGGCACTTTCAGTTTGCCTTCAAAATAAAAGTACCTCTTTGAAAGTGATGCAGAAGGTTACAATGTGTGGAATCATGCCATATTTAGACTAGATCATGTTAAAAAAGGTTGGAATGTGAAGCAATGAAATGGGGTATCAGTCTACTCTGACACCCACAGAACACAGCTGTGAAGAGTTAATGCAAATATTAGCGCTGTAGCTCTTATCGCGGGACTGTGACTGTGTGAAATCACCTCAGTCAGCCTAATGTGTGTATTGACAGTCATATTGCACTGTACAGCTTTACCGAAGGATTGGGGATCAATGAAATGGGGTATCATATTTTTTCCCCAACGTCCTCAGAGTTATGAGACTCCAACATCCCACGCAGTTTTGTTTTTCCTCGGGAATAGTGTTCAATACACATAGGGTGACAATAAATGTAGCTCAATTCCGTTGTTTCAGAGTCCCGCGATAAGAGCTATGACTCTAACGTTCTCTGTGTGTCACTGAGTAGACTGTCATTGAGCCACAATCCATAGGTAAGGCTGTACAGTTAAATAAGTATGCCCCCAATGCAATTCTAATGTATAATACATCCAGTGTGATGTCAACAGATTTGCTATTGTCTTTTGTAGATTTTATATAACATTCCAACCTCGTTTAGCATGAGCTATTCAATTATGGCATAATTCTACTATTTGTAATAATTTGCATCACTGTCTGACACTTATTTTGAAGGCTAACCGCAAAGTCCACTATTGTGGCTAATCCTTATTGTGGCTAGCTTCACATAGATGGGTCCGACCACCATTTAATCAAATAAGAACTGTCTTATAAATTAGGATTATTTTAGATGACACCTAGCTATATAGTCCTGATGGAGAGAGATTGTAAAACGGATAGTTGCTTTATGCGTGCTGTACGTTATGACATGTCAAGATGTAACGGAGGGCCCGTTTTTTTTCCAACTTTTCTCCAATACTATAGAGCCATTACCATGTTGATCAACGCTTGAATAGAAACCTAGTTCACACCCCTGATTTTGAAGTCCACACAGTCCCATTAGTTTTCTTTGTAGCCTCGTTTTGAATGTTGCGGTTGCACACATTTGTACGGAATGGGGTGAGTTTACGTTACCTAGCTAGGTAAACAAAGTGCAAGTTCACAACGTTAGCTAACGAGTAAGCCAGCTAACATTAGCTAGTTAAAGAACAATGAATAGTGCCAACAATCCCACAGTGCTGGGAGCTAACCAACCATGTTCAATTTTAGCATTTGAATGCAGAAGCTGCCAGCAAATGTGCAAGATCAGGAACAGGCCGCCTACCTTGCTTTGGTCAGCGCTTATCAGTTGTCAGAAAATATTAGCTATTTTTGGAAGGCAGACGGTAATATATGTGTGAATCTGAGATTTGTACCGCTTCAATTGATTTTTCTGAACGATGCATGCTACAATTGTATCGGTTTGGGGTCCACGGACCAATGCATCTTAAACATTTGAATTGGGACCAATCAATGCGTATCAGTGAATCGTTACATCCCTAGAGAGCAACCAACAAATGTAAATGCCTGGAGTTTGCAAAACTGCATTGGCACTTGGATTGGAACCTGTGCTCCGGTGAGATTATATGAATATAAAGGTCTTTGGCCATATACCAGTGGTGGGTTTGGCGTCAAAATAAGGATGCATAAGCAGAATATAACTTCATACCTACTGTAAAATATGGTGGTGGATCTTTGATGTTATGGGGCTATTTTGCTTGTACTGGTCCAGGGCATCATGAACTTTACCAGGTTCAATGACATTTTAGCCAAAAACCTGGTTGCTTCTGCCAGAAGGCTGAAACTTGGCCGCAAGTGGATCTTCCAGCAAAACAATAACCCCAAGCTCACATCAAAGAAATGCTTAATTACCAGTAACAGGAATTGAAATGACGGGAAGCAGGAGGGAATCTGCTTCAGTAAGGATTTTTTATCTGTTATTTAGACTAGTTTATTGATATTGTTGGTTTGATGTTTTTGCTAGGGCCCGATGTGGTACCAGTATCACGATACTCATTAGTATCGTGTCAAGCAAACACCACCACAACAACTATTTCCGCTAGCAAATACAGTATGTATGCTGTTTTTCTTTTGGAACTGAGGAAGAGTGAAGTTGGCTGTCTTGCAGAGCAAGAAAGTTTTAATTGGAAATAATCTGAGCATTAGACTACTATCTGGTGACCAAGGTAAAACCGCTTCCAATGCTCAATTGCTCATTGTTTGCCACGATCCAAAGAAGCTCACACCGCTTTTTATAGGACTGACCACAGTCCCAATGGGATAAATTATATTTCCAGAGATCGATCGGAACATGGGAAAACCCCAGTCTTTAAAGTGGCCTCTAGTTTTAGCTTTTTGTGGCTTTTGCTTTGCGTTTCTTTCCCCAGGACTGTCATTTGACTGACTCCCTGTGAGCACATCATTATTTACCGACAAACAATCATGCATGGACACCAATACACTCTCTCACACACGTGCGCATGTTAACATAGGGCTTTGTTACCCATGGTCACAGGCATTTCTTTAGCACTAAATCTCATGTAAGCTAATGTGGAATGCTTGTTGTTTGACCGACTGCCAAGTGGATAAGTGTTCAGATTCGAATTACTACACATTGTTCAAAACTTGTATTATCCACTCCCTTAGCTGATTTATGTGGAATTGTTTGAAGTTTAAGCGGATTGATAATTCTGTTTCTCTTCATGGAGGTAATGCCTCTGGGCTACAATGTAGCCTGATAGCAGTAATTTCCGCATCTCATAAGCAATAAGTTATACCAAAACGACATCCATGGCATATAGAAAAAGCTACTTCTCTATAACCCCATTTCTAAAATGTAGATGTTGACATTTCCTCCCCGATATTAGCTGCTATCATCTAATCTAAAATGAAGCAACTTGATCTGCCAGGATATCGTTGCCCAATATCCTTTGAGGATGTGAAAACGACTCAATCCAGTTGTTGTGTGTGGGCAATTCCGGATAGACTGACTTTCATGTCTTTAAAGTAATGATGGACTATCATTTCTCTTTGCTTATTTAAGCTGTTCTTGCCATAATGTATTTGGTCTTTTACCAAATAGGGCTATTTTCTGTATACCACCCCTACCTTGTCACAACACAACTGATTGGCTCAAACGCATTAAGGAAAGAACTTCCACAAATTAACTTAACACGGCACACCTGTTAATTGAAATGCCTTCCAGGTGACTACCTCATGAAGCTGGTTGAGAGAATGCCAAGCGTGTGCAAAGCTGTCATTTAGGCAAAGTGTGGCTACTTTGAAGAATCTCAAATATAAAATACATTTTAATTTGTTTAACACTTTTTTTGGTTACTACATGATTCCATGTGTTCTTTCATAGTGAAGACATCAAAACTATAATTATACAATGTAGAATATAGTAAAAATAAAAACTCTGGAATGAGTAGGTGTCTAAACTTTTGACTGGTACTGTAAGTATTCACACCCCTGAGTCAATTCTTTGTAGAAGCAACTTCGGCAGCGATTACAGCTGTCAGTCTTTGTTTGTCTCTAAGAGCTTTCCACACCTGGATTATGCAACATTTGCGCATTTTATTATTTAAAAAAGAATTCAAACTCTGTGAAATTGGTTGTTGATCATTGCTAGACAACCATTATCCGGTCTTGCCGTAGACTTTCAAGTAGATTTAAGGCAAAACGGTCACTCGACCCCTCTGGACTATCACGGTCTTCTTGATAAACATCTCCAGTGTAGATTTTGCCTTGTGTTATAGGTTATTGGCCTGCTGAAAGGTGAATTCATCTCTCAGTGTCTGGTGGAATGCAGACTGAACCAGGTTTTCCTCTAGGATTTTGCCTGTGCTTAGCTCCATTCCATAAACCAATTATTTTTACTGAAAAACTCCCAAGTCCTTAACGATTGCAAGCATACCCATAACATGGTGCAGCCAACATTATGCTTGAAAATATGGAGAGTGGTACTAAATAATGTTTGGACAAAAAGTGAATTGCTTTGCTGCATTATTTCGTTAGTGCCTTGTTGCAAACAGGATGCAGGTTTTGGAATATTTTCTATTATGTACAGGCTTCTTTTCACGCTGTCAATTAGGTTAGTATTGTGTCCTTTGCCCTTAGTATACTCGCCCTTTGCGAGGCATTGGAAAACCTCCCTGGTCTTTGGTTGAATCTGTTTGAAATTCACCCCTCAAGTGAGGGATTATTACAGATAATTTAATGCCTACCTCATCCCTGTACAAAATTATCTAGGACAGTATTTGTGCAGCTTATTATGGGACTTTTTAAGCACATTTTTACTCCTGAATTCTAAGCTTGCCCTAACAAAGAGGTTGAATACTTATTGACTCAAGACATTTCAGCTTTTCAAATTAATGTGTGTAAACTTTTTTTGTTTTGTTTTACATAATTCCACTTTGACATTGAGGTATTGTGTTGTGAATACTTTCTGAAGGCACTGTATCTACCTCAAATATCTTGTACCTCATAGACTAGTGGTTAGAGTGTTGGGCTGGCAAGGTACAAATCTGTCTTTCTGTCCCTGAACAAGGCAGTTATAACCCACTGTTCCTAGGCTGTCATTGAAAACAAGAATTTGTTCTTAACTGACTTGCCTAGTTAAAAAAATTTATTAAGATCTCGTACTCCCTATATATATTGCAAGTTATATAACTGGTGTAGACTACAGTGAAATGCTTGCTTACAAGTAAAACAAAAGTAACACATGAGAAATAACATCAAATACAAGAATGTCGCTATACAATATATATATGCTAGACAATCAGGTATATTGTATAGTGACATTCTTGTATTTGATCTTATTTCTCATGTGTTACTTTTGTTTTACTTTTAAGCAAGCATTTCACTGTAGTCTACACCAGTTGTATTTACCGACTGTGACGAATAAGATTTGATGTATCAGGTATTTCCTGATACAGGGTCATATTATCCTGTATATTAGTCTGCTGGGAAGGTGAAGGTAAGTGTTCTCTGTTATTTTTGCGAAGTTCCAGTTACTGGTATAATGTTTATATGCTACATACATTTTTTTACTTATATACTTCAAGAACCAATGGTATAAGTAAATAACTTATAAATGCCTCATGGGCTTAGTTCAACTGTCGTATCCCATTAGAACCAATCATGTAAGCTTGTTTTACTTTGTAAACAATGCAATTGTAAACCAAACACTGTACAGCCTCAACATGATTTAAAACTATATTTTTGATATCATAGATGGTCAGTCCTTATCATGCTTAGTTCTGTCTATGAATTTGAGAGTGGTTCCATTTCTCCAGCCCCATCCCTCACCTGTTTACCAAAACAGTGCCGGGGTAACCACTTTATTATTGTTTGAACTGCAGATTGCCTCTAAGTTTAGGGTCTATAAGGTATTCAATTGTGCCTAAAAATGTGTTAATAGGTGTGTGTGTGTGTGTGTGTGTGTGTGTGTGTGTGTGTGTGTGTGTGTCAAGTCTCTGACTCATTGTCGAGTCACTGACTCCGGTCACATGGCTACTTGTCAGCTCCAGGAGGAAACATTATCTTGATGAGGAAGGCTGCTGTTGTCAGTCTGTGCCTGCTAGTGTGAGAGAGAGCATCTGGGATAACTACAACACAACCAGTAATGGTGCTCTAATTGCAGCTTTATTTCTCTTCCTCTTTTTTCTTTCTTTCACTTTGTCTGGTTCCTGGTCCCCCCCCTCACAGGGGCATTCAGATGCATCACGATGTCAGCGGTGGCTCCCCTGCAGTAAGCAGACAAAGGTACAGTATATATTTAATTTAATTTGTCCTTCTCTCTACAACCTCAGTGGTGACTTGGACGTTTTCATAACTAACTTGTCCGATTTTCTCTGTTTTCATTAGATTTTTTCATTTGACCATCTTGATACAATTGGGTCGACATGGGCCAGCTTGTTGAGTCCATGCCCTGATGAATTGAGGCTGTTCTGAGGGCAAAAGTGTCATGAAGGCAGTCAAATTCCATGTGACTGTTTAGTCCCGGTAATTAGGCTTCTCCAAGCTCTGATTGCTGCTGATTCTCATTAGTAGCCTACCAAACTTGCTAACTGCCACGTACTCAGCACTCTATTGTCCCTTTAATTACTCTTGATATCAATGCAAATATATTTGAAAATTGAATTACACTTCATGAGAGGCCATGAGCTCATGTTGCGGAACATTTCTATAGGCTATGCAATTGCGTGAGAAAACCGAGTGATGGCCTCTAGTAAAAAAAAGAATCTGTTTCCTATAGGCTAGGCCTACTATATTTATTTTTAAACTTTCCTAATATTGACAAAGTCATTGTGGACAGTTCTCGTATATTCAATATGCACCTCGGAATTGGATAAGGATGCACGCAGTTGCGTCCCCGACGTGTCTGTCTTCACTTGGGATCCGGTCTTTCTCAGAGGCTACGTGATGGAGCGCGCATACCTCTGGGAGAAGGGCACAACGTCCACTGCCCGCAAAAGGCATGGATTTTTTTTGTGCATTATGGCCACACAAAGGGGATGCTGCTGTGAAACTCGAGGCATTATCAAGTGCTTGTGAATGAGAGACTGATGTAGATTGTACAGCCTGCGCAAAGAACAAAGCCGATCTTATGTCTTTCTAGCGACTTTTTAGTTTTAAACTGCTTGCTGACTGTACACTGTACTGCATGATTGTATCGGTTTTACTAACCACTTAGTTCTAGTAGCTATGTTGACTATGACGTTAGTTAATATGGTGACAATGCTATAGGCTGTGTGTAGCGGTTATGATGTGAAGGTTTGGTTTGGAAAGTTATTCTTACCTGGTCACAGACAGCTGAAGTCCACAAACAAAGGAAAAAGGTGTGGAGGAGAGAGCATAGATTCAAGGAGGAGTAATACAACTAGCAAAATGATCATGTTTGTACAGTGTGACTTCTATGAAAGTGGTCTGTGTTTGAGTGTGATCAGGGGTGTATTCATTCTGCCGATTCTGTTCAAATGTTTCTTAAATGGCAGCAAATTAAATGGGGATAAACATACCTGAATTTGTCCAATAGTCTCTCATTTGCAACTGTTGGACTAATTATTACACTCTAGATCAGATAGACGCAGGAAAAAGTGTGCAAGGCTGTATCGAATGTGTCAGTCTGTCACCTTGATTCCTCAACATTTTCTCTCTACCTGTGCACCTATGTTGTAAATGTTAATTCATAGGCTAGGTTGTATCAACCTCATGATGGGTATAGGGAAAATGGAGTGTCATGTAGTAGCCTAAACCTATCAATGTTACATTGAGCTGGGTAATTGGAATATGAATGGCAGTCATCCATTATGCTGTAATAGATAAGGCAATAAAGAAATAAAATCAAATTTGACCAAAACAATGGAATTGCCATGGAAATGTGAGGGAAAAGGCCACTGGGAACAAAGTCGCTTCTAAACCTGAAAAGGGACAACTTCTAAATGTTATGCAGCGAAAACAGCCAAATATATTCAAATTGGACTTAACAGGCCTAGAATGTGGTTAATTAGAATACATAAATCATGACAGATTTAACGAATATCCACTTTGTTGAATGTGCACCAATCTGGTCAATGGTACGTGTTCGTTCCATCGACCTCTTTACTACATCTATGCAAAAGGACCTGTAGATCAATGACTGTCAACATAATTACATCCTTAGTTGGACACTGAAGGAGAGGATGCAGTTGTCGCAAGATTTTAGTATTTTTGGAGAATAGAAAGTAATTGGAGAAAATAAAATTGGAGAACCGGCAAGTCGTAATGTTCGTATACATTTTTTCTGACCGACGCATGCTACGTTGGGATCGGTTCGGGGTCCCGTGGACTCATTTCTTAAACATTTGAACCGGGGACCGATGCATATCAGTGAATGTTAGTGCATCCCTCTATTGTGAATATAAATTGTTCACTGTTGATTGTGGTGACTACTAAAATGAGTCTTGAGTACCTGAGTCCTTGCCGCTCCTTGTCATTGCCAAGGAGTCTGGCCTTTTTGGCAATCTCAATGTTCAATATGTGCCAGATTTACGGCAGAGTTTCTCATTGGTTGTTGGAATTAACATTAAATATTTTCCATGACAACGTGAAGCCTCATAGAATTTGAATTTATAACAAACATTTAGTTCTTAGCTTGGCAAGTTTTTCTATTTTGAGGCTTAAAATCAAAGCTTTTGGAATTGCAGTATTTATTTACTATGAGAATTTAGACTCTAGCGACTTTTGACAGCCTAGTTTCGTTTGGACCAATGAGGTATAATAAGAACTGGACACTGGGTCCAAGATGTCCGACTGTTGTTTTTAACATCATATGCGCACTAGCACACAGGGAGCAGCGACGATGTCGTCACATCATCCAAAAACACGGCAGACATTGGATGAATAGAAATGTTATCTTTGGCTGTGAGTGATTAAAAATAAATAAAAAATTCACAGCAACTATTTCAATAATTCAATGGATGTTTTGAGCACAAAGGTGATGACTAAATTGTTTTTATTAGGAATTTTTAAATCTATGTGGAAATCTGGGCCTGCATCAGTTAAACTGCAGTGCCGAAGCAAAACTGTAGGAGCAGTCGACCACGCTTCTGTTCAAATTTGTATTATGCAGAAACGCTAATCTTTTTAGCACATGAAAGGGGATTAGCTAGAGGCTGGTACCCAGGCTAACTAGGAATAGGCTACAGCACTGGTTAGTATCTGAGGGAACATGGCATTTGTTTGAACTCAGCAAAAAAAGAAACGACCCTGTCTTTCAAAGATAATTTGTAAAAATCCAAATAACTTCAGATCTTCATTGTAAACACTGTTTCCCGTGCTTGTTCAATGAACCATAAACAATTAATGAACATGCACCTGTGGAACGGTTGTTAAGACACTAACAGCTTACAGACGGTAGGCAATTAAGGTCACAGTTATGAAAACGTAAGACACTAAAGAGGCCTTTCTACTGACTCTGAAAAACACCAAAAGAAAGATGCCCAGGGTCCCTGCTCATCTGCATGAACATGCCTTGGGCATGCTGCAAGGACGCATTAGGACTGCAGATGTGGCCAGGGCAATACATTTCAATGTCCATACTGTGAGACGCCGAAGACAATGCTACAGGGAGACAGGACGGACAGCTGATCGTCCTCGCAGTGGCAGACCACGTGTAAACACCTGCACATGATTTTATGCTGGGTGTCTGTACACGAAGGGCTATATAAATACATTTGATTTGATTGGTACATCCGAACATCACACCTGCTGAACAGGTACAGGATGGCAACAACTGCCCCAGTTGCACCAGGAACGCACATCAGTACTCAGACTGTCCGCAAGAGGCTGAGAGAGGCTGGACTGAGGGCTTGTAGGCCTGTTGTCTGGTGAGGACCTGACTTAAATCACCGGCAACAACGTCGCCTATGGGCACAAACTCACTGTCGCTGGACCAGACAGGACTAGCAAAAAGTGCTCTTCACTGACGAGTCGCGGTTTTGTCTCACCAGGGGTGATGGTCGGATTTGCGTTTATCGTTGAAGGAATGAGCGTTTACACCGAGGCCTGTACTCTGGAGCGGGATCGAGGTGGGGGGTCCGTCATGGTCTGGGGCGGTGTGTCACAGCATCATCGGACTGAGCTTGTTGCCATTGCAGGCAATCAATGCTTTGCATTACAGGGAAGACATCATCCTCCCTCATGTGGTACCCTTCCTGCAGGCTCATCCTGACATGACATTCCAGCATGACAATGCCACCAGCCATACTGCTCGTTCTGTGTGTGATTTCCTGCAAGACCGGAAAGTCAGTGTAAAGCCATGGCCAGCGAAGAGCATGGATTTCAATCCCATTGAGCACGTCTGGGACCTGTTGGATCGGAGGGTGAGGGCTAGGGCCATTCCTCACAGAAATGTCCGGGAACTTGCAGGTGCCTTGGTGGAAAAGTGGGGTAACATCTCAAAGCAAGAACGGGCAAATATGGTGCAGTCCATGAGGAGATGCACTGCAGTACTTAATGCAGCTGGTGGCCACACCAGATACTGACTGACTTTTGATTTTGACCCCCCTCCCTCTTTGTTTAGGGACACACTATTCCATTTCTATTACATGTCAGTGGAACTTGTTCAGTTTGTCTCATTTGTTGAATCTTGTTATGTTCATACAAATATTTACACAAAGTTTTATCTAAGGGACAGCTCAAACTTGAGCAGAAGTGATAGCCTGCATCTTAGGGCTTTACAGGGTTAGACTATATCTTAAAACAAGTTGTTTCGAGAAAGATAAACCCTGTCCTTGAAACAGGAGTCGCCTACGCTAATAAAGCTTGAGCATAGGCTACATCAAATCTTAAGTAGCCTATACTTTATTTATTTATTATGGATCCCCATAAGCTGCTGCCGAAGCAGCAGCTACTCTTCCTGGGGTCCAACAAAATCAAGGCAGTTTATACAATTTTAAAAAAGAACATTTACATTGAATTCACAGATTTTACAACGCACTGTGTGCTGTTGATTTTGTCATTGAGGTTTCCACATTATAATTGTCTATTTCTGGAATGGCATTTTTATCGGGAGGTTTTATTTCTAATTGAAATGGCTTTTCCTGAAATGCAGTCTTTTGATTGAAGTACAGCGCGTTTGGAAAGTATTTAGACCCATTAACTTTTTCCACATTTCGTTTCGGCCTTATTCTAAAATTGATGATTTGTATTTTATTTAATCCGTCTACACATACTACCTTATAAAGCAATCATGACAAATACCCAATATTGAAATTTTTCCAAGTGTATAAAAAACAATAACTTATTTACAATAGTATTCAGACCCTTTAATATGAGACTCGAAATTGATCTTAGGTGCATCTTGTTTCTATTGATCATCCTTGATGTTTCTACAACTTGATTGGAGTCCAACTGTGGTACATTCTATTGATTGGTCACAGACCTGTCTTTATAAGGTCCCACAGTTGGTTTTGCTCTGACATGCACAGTCAAGCCATGGGGTTGAGTGAATTGTCGTAGAGCTCTGAGACAGGATTGTGACAAGGCACAGATCTGGGGAAGGGTACCAAAAAATGTCTGCAGCATTGAAGGTCCCCAAAAACACAGTGGCCTCCATTCTTAAATGGAAGAAGTTTGGAACCACCAAGACTCTTCCTAGAGCTGGCTGGCTGCCCGGCCAAACTGAGCAATCAGGGGAGAAGGGCCTTGGTCAGGGAGGTGAACAAGAACCCGATGGTCACTCTCACAGAGTTCCTCTGTGGAGATGGTTGTCCTTCTGGAAGGTTTCCCATCTGCAGCACTCCACCAATCAGGCCTTTATGGTGGAGTGGCCAGACGGAAGCCACTCCTCAGTAAAAGGCACATGACAGCCCGCTTGGACTTTGCCAAAAGACACCTAAAGTACTCGGACAATGAGAAACAATATTCTCTGGTCTGATGAAACCAAGATGAAACTCTTTGGCCTGAATATCAAGCATCACGTCTGTAGGAAACCTGGCACCGTCTACGTTGAAGCATGGTGTTGGCAGCATCGTGCTGTGGGGATGTTTTTCAGCGGCAGGGACTGGGAGCAGGACAATTCTCTGAATGTCCTTGAGTGGCACAGCCAGAGCACAGACTTGAACCCGATCGAACATCTCTGGAGAGACCTGAAAATAGCTGTGCAGTGACGCTCCCCACCCAACCTGACAGAGCTTGAGAGGATTTGTGGAGAACAATGAGGAACTCCACAAAAACATGTGTGCCAAGCTTGTAGCGTCATACCCAAGAAGACTCGAGGCTGTAATCGCTGACAAATGTGCTTCAACAAAGTACTTGGTAAAAGGTCTGAATACTTCATGTAAAATGTGATATTTCAGTTTTAATACTTTTTAAAACTTATTTTACCCTTTTTTCCCAACCCAATTTCGAAGTATCCAATTGGTAGTTACAGTCTTGTCCCATCGCTGCAACTCCCGTATGGGAGTATGGAATTGATGAGGGGGAAAAAACAAGGCTGTAAAGTAACAATGTGGAAAAAGTCAAGCGGTCTGAATACTTTCCGTGTGCACTGTATGTCAGTGTAATCTGTGGTCCATACTTGTATGCCACACAATTGAAAGGCCTAAAATTGTCTCTGCTAATGAAACACTTTTTATCTACAACACTTGAATTGAGGCTTTCAAGAGTTTTGGGCTTGTCTTGTGGATCAAGCCTACAAAAAGCTTTTTATAGAATTGGACGATACTCTTCATGTTATATTATTTGTAGATTTCACTACTACTGCAATAACCACTCTTAACTGAGCAGCTGTTAGACTTGGCTTTGCTATAAGCGTAGTCTTATAGCTTACTGTACAATGTGTGTCCCAAGTTCTATAATTAGGGGTCATGCTGTGCAGGTCCTACAGGCCTAGGAGGTAAAACTCTTATGAAATATAATGGGTATTGACTGCAGTTATTTCAAAACTGAGGAACTTGCCCTAGGGGCCCTTTTTTAATTGACTCTAGTGCAGACTTGTTTTCAGAGCAGGTACAAAGATTTTGACCAGAACAATCGTTTAAGTGGACACAGTGCAGATGTTAGCCCTACTTGATTCCCATGTCTGAAGAATTAGAAAGCTTACTGGGAAACCTTCATTGCTCCTTTCATCATGCAGTATTAAGTTATTTCATGGAACATGAAGGATTTGTACAGTAGTTGAAGCTCTGCCACTGGTGGCCTGAAGTTGTAAATGCCTACTCTTGAGTCACCTGTCAACTGGAACTGCTATTTTAGATAATTTGTGATATTTTAAAATTGCAACACAGTGCCATATTTCATTTTGAATGGTTGACAGCTCTCACTGATAGATTGCATGTGCAAGAAGGGGGAATCTCAGTCATGGAGGATTTCTTGTTATTATATGTTTGAGTCGCCTTGACTTACGTCTTGTTCCTTAGAAGTGGGGAAAATCCCTCCGATCCATTTATTCAATTTCTAACCAATCAGCTGTTATGACGTATCACAGGCCTTCACACTGTAGCAGTCTTCGCCACTTACCTCCTTCCTGTTTTTTTTTACCAGCTTCTCCCAGTCCTTGTATGCATATATTTTGGTGACTTGACTAAACGTAGATTAGAGAAGGTGATGACTTCACAGAAACCTTTTTCCCCCCAGTGCTGCTCCGCGAGGAAAAGAGTGCAGAAGGCGGCAAAGGAGGCCACCGAGCGAGATGACCAAGCCTTAAGCAGGAAATGGAGACATCCTCTCACTTGCTCCTCATCCACCTCTATTGCTACTTCATAGACTTAACATATATTTCTTAAGGTTATGTTACTGTGGTAACAACCTCGCCGCCAGGCTCAATTGCTATCTACTGTATCACTATTAAGGGTATCCATTTCCCTTATTCAAATCTCTGGTAGGCTGATTGTGTCATGCCTGGTCCCACATCCCCCTCTCCGGCGTTCGAGGGTGCCAGGCTGTCCCACATCACGCAAACCTGTCACCATCATTACGTGCTTCATTGGACTCACCTGTCCGTGTTTTGTTTCATGTCTGTTATTTATTAAATATTCACTCCCTGTACTTGCTTCTCGTCTCCCAGCGTCTGTCCTCAGACTGTCAGGCTGAAAATCAGATCCCTGAAGATATGCCTAGTATAGGCCTTTCCAGTGCCCCAATTTGGCTCCACATTGATTTCCTTTCATTGTGATTGCTGTAATTTCTGTTCTTTGCTATGTAATATTTATATTATTACTATGATCATATTATCATAATGGTTATTAGTCTCCTGCCTCGGGGTGCATAAGCCGTTTCCCATGGTTGTGTGTTCTATGTACTTTGATCAACAGTGGGAAAAAATTAACTATTACTCAGCAAGGGTCTAGATTTACTAAGAGTGCATCTCAAATGGCATCCTATTCCCTACATAGCACACAACTAAGTGCACTATAGCGGGAATAGGGTGCCCTTTTGGACGCATTCTAAGAAAGTAATATTTAACTACATCAAGGTTTTTTTTATGGGGCAGCTTGACCTAGTTGTTCGCCTCGTATCAAATTGGATTCAAATCAAACTATTTGTCACATGCGCCGAAGCCCTTAACCAACAGTGCAGTTCAAGAAAGAGTTAAGAAAATATTTACCAAATAATTTGTAACTTTTGTTTAACACAATAAAATAACGAGGCTTCATACAGGGGGTACCGCGTCAATGTGCAGGGGTAAAGCTTAGTCGAGGTAATTTGTACATGTAGGTAGGGGTGAAGTGACTATGTATAGATAAACTGCGAGAAGCAGAAGTGTACAAAACAAATGGAGGGTGGGGGGGGGGGTGAATGTAAATACAGTGGGGCAAAAAAGTATTTAGTCAGCCACTAATTGTGCAAGTTCTCCCACTTAAAAAGATGAGAGGCCTGTAACTTTCATCATAGGTACACTTCAACTATGACAGACAAAATGAGGGGGAAAAAATCCAGAAAATCACATTGTAGGATTTTTTATGAATTTATTTGCTAATTATGGTGGAAAATAAGTATTTGGTCACCAACAAACAAGCAAGATTTCTGACTCTCACAGATGTGTAACTTCTTCTTTAGAGGCTCCTCTCTCCTCCACTCGTTACCTGTATTTAGGTCCTAGATGGCAGGAAGCTTGGCCCCAGTTATGTGCTGGGTCATACGCACTACCCTCTGTACTGATTTACGGTCAGATGCCAAGCAGTTGCCATACCAGGCGATGATGCAACGGGTCAGGATGCTCTCTGGTGCAGCTGCATAACTTTTTGAGGATCTGGGGACCCATGCCAAGTCTTTTCAGTCTCCTGAGGGGGATAAGGTGTTGTCGTGCCCTCTTCACAACTGTCTTGGTGTGTTTGGACCATGATGATAATTTGTTGATGTGGACACCAAGGAACTTAACTCTTGACCCGCTCCACAACAGCCCCGTCGATGTTAATGAGTGCCTGTTTAGCCCATATTTTCCTGTCATCCACAATCAGCTCCTTTGTCTTGCTCACATTGAGGGAGAGGTTGTTATCCTGGCACCGCACTGCCAGGTCTCTGACCTCCTCCCTATACGCTGTCTCGTCATTGTCAGTGATCAGGCCTACCACTGTTGTGTCATCAGCAAACTTAATGATGGAGTTGTGAAGCAGGAGTACAGGAGGGGACTAAGTACACACCCCTGAGGGGCCCCAGTGTTGAGGATCAGCGTGGCAGACCTGATGCTGCCTACCCTTACCACCTGGGGGTGGCCCGTCAGGAAGTCCAGGATCCAGTTGCAGAGGGAGGTGTTTTGTTCCAGGGTCCTTAGCTTAGTGATGAGCTTCGTGGGCACTATGGTGTTGAATGCTGCGCTGTAGTCAATGAACCATATTCTCAAATAGGTGTTCCTTTTGTCCAGGTGGGAAAGGGCAGTGTGGAGTGCGGTTGACATTGCGTCATCTGTGGATCTGTTGCGGAGGTATGCAAATTGGAGTGGGTCTAGGGTGTCCGGGAAGATGCTGTTGATGTGAGCCATGACCAGCCTTTCAAAGCACTTCATGGCTACCGAAGTGAGTGCTACGGGGCGGTAATCATTTAGGCAGGTTACCTTCGCTTCCTTGGGCACAGGGACTATGATTATCTGCTTGAAACATGTAGGTATTACAGACTCGGTCAGGGAGGTTGAAAATTTCAGTAAAGACGGTTGACAGTTTGTCCGCGCATGCTTTAAGTACAAGTTCTGGTAATCCGTCTGGCCCGCGGCTTTGTGAATGTTGACCTGTTTAAAGGTCTTGCTTACATTGGCTACCGAGAGCGTTATCACACAGTCGTCCAGAACCGCTCTAGTGCTCTCATGCATGCTTCAGTGTTGCTTGCCTCAAAGTGAGCATAAAAGGCATTTAGCTCGTCTGTTAGGCTCGCGTTTGGGTTTTCTTTTGCACTCCGTAATAGTTTTCATGCCCTGCCACATCCGACAAGCGTCAGAGCCAATGTAGTAGGATTCAATCTTAATCCTGTATTGACACTTTGCTTGTTTGATGGTCGTCTGAGGGCATGGCGGGATTTCTTATAAGCGTCCGGATTAGTGTCCCGCTCCTTGAAAGCTGCAGCTCTAGCCTTTAGCTTGATGCAGATATTGCCTGTAGTCCACGGCTTCTGGTTGGGATATGTACGTACGGTCACTGTGGGGACGACGTCGTCGATGCACTGAGGTGGTATACTCAATGCCATTGGATGAATCCTGGAACATTTTCCAGTCTGTGCTAGCAAAACAGTCCTGTAGCGTAGCATCCTCGTCAACTGACCACTTCCGAATTGAGCGAGTCACTGGTACTTCCTGCTTTAGTTTTTGCTTGTAAGCAAGAATCAGGAGAATAGAGTTATGGTCAGTTTTGCCAAATGGAGAGCGGGTGAGGTTATTATTTTTTTCTCTTGTTACACGTGACATGCTGGTAGAAATGAGGCGTAATTTATTTGTTTGCCTGCATTAAAGTCCCTGGCTACTAGGAGCGCTGCTTCTGGATAAGCATATTCTTGTTTGCTAATAGCCTTACACAGTTGGTTGAGTGCGGTCTTAGTGCCAGCATCGGTTTCTGGTGATAAATACACGGCTAGGAATAATATAGATGAGAACTCTCTTGGTAAGTAGTGCAGTCTACAGCTTATCATAAGGTAATCTGCCTCAGGTGAGCAATACCTCGAGACGTCTTTAATATTAGACATTGCGCACCAGCTGTTATTGACAAATGCACACACCCCCACCCCTTGTCAACCAGACACAGCTTCTCTGTCCTGCCAGTGCAAAAAAATCCTGCCAGCTCTATATTATCCTTTTTGTCGATCAGCCACAACTCGGTGAATCATAAGATATTACAGTTTTTAATGTCCCGTTGGTAGGATAATCTTTTTATTTTCCATTGCACGTTGGCCAAGAGAACGGATGGCAGTGGGGGTTTACTCACTCGTCTACAAATTCTCAGAAGGCAGCCCGACCTAGGCCCCCTTTTTCTCTGCCTTTTCTTCACGCAAATGACGGAGATTTGGGCCTGTTCCCGAGAAAGCAGTATATCCTCACGTTGGATTCGTTAAGGGAAAAAGCTTCCAGTTTGAGGTGCGTAATCGCTGTTCTGATGTCCAGAAGTTATTTTCGGTGATAAGAGACAGTAGCAGCAACATTATGTACAAAATAAGTTGCAAACAAACGAACATAATATCAGTTGGTTAGGAGCACGTAACATGTGAGCCATCCTGTCATACACGTGTTTAGCAGGCTTGTTTTAGCAGATGTTATAGCGAGTGTAGTGAAATGCTTGTGCAGATCTAAGCTAGATGCCCTCAATCTCACACAAATCATCAAGGAACCCACCAGGTACAACCCTAAATCTGTAAACAAGGGCACCCTCATAGACGTCATCCTGACCAACTGGCCCTCCAAATACACCTCCGCCTTCAACCAGGATCTCAGCGATCACTGCATCCGCTACGGATCCGCAGTCAAACGACCACCCCGCATCACTGTCAAACGCTCCCTAAAACACTTCTGTGAGCAGGCCTTTCTAATCGACCTGGCCTGGGTATCCTGGAAGGATATTGAGCTCATCCCGTCAGTTGAGGATGCCTGGTCATTCTTTAAAAGTAACTTCCTCACCATTTTAGATAAGCATGCTCCGTTCAAAAAATGAAGAACTAAGAACAGATATAGCCCTTGGTTCACTCCAGACCTGACTGCCCTCGACCAGCACAAAAACATCCTGTGGCGGACTGCAATAGCATCGAATAGTCCCCGCGATATGCAACTGTTCAGGGAAGTCAGGAACCAATACACGCAGTCAGTCAGGAAAGCAAAGGCCAGCTTCTTCAGGCAGAAATTTGCATCCTGTAGCTCTAACTCCAAAAAGTTCTGGGACACTGAAGTCCATGGAGAACAAGAGCACCTCCTCCCAGCTGCCCACTGCACTGAGGCTAGGTAACATGGTCACCACCGATTAAATCCATGATTATCAAAAACATCTCACTGATCATCCCTAAAGATGACACCTAATTTGGCTGCCTGTGACTGGAACGAATTGCAAAAATCGCTGAAGTTGGAGACCTATCTCCCTCACCAACTTCAAACATCTGCTATCTGAGCAGCTAACCGATCGCTGCAGCTGTACATAGTCTATCGGTAAATAGCCCACCCAATTTTACCTACCTCTTCCCCATATTGTTTATATTTATTTACTTTCCTGCTCTTTTGCACACCAATATCTACCTGTACATGACCATCTGATCATTTATCACTCCAGTGTTAATCTGCAAAATTGTAATTATTCGCCTACCTCCTCATGCCTTTTGCACACAATGTATATAGACTTTTTTTCTACTGTGTTATTGACTTGTTAATTGTTTACTCCATGTGTAACTCTGTTGTCTGTTCACACTGCTATGCTTTATTTTGGCCAGGTCGCAGTTGCAAATGAGAACTTGTTCTCAACTAGCCTACCTGGTTAAATAAAGGTGAAATAAAAAATAAAAAACAATATCTAACAATTTAACAACAAATACCTAATACACCAAAATCTAAGTAAAGGAATGGATTAACAATATATAAATATATGGATGAGCAATTTAGGACAGCATAGGCTAAGATGCAATAGATATTATAGAATACAGTATGTGAAATGAGTAATGCAAGGTATATAAACCTATTTAAAGTAACATTAATAAAGTGACTAGTGTTCCTTTTTTTAAAGTGGCCAATGGCTTCTAGTCTATATAGGTAGCAGCCTCTCTGTGCTAGTGATTGTAAAATAGCAATCTAATGTCCTTGAGATAGAAGCTGTTTTTCCGTCTCTCGATCCCAGCTTTGATGCACCTGTACTGACCTCACCTTCTGGATGGTAGCGGGGTGAACAGGCGGTGGCTCGGGTGGTTGTTGTCCTTGATCATTTTGGCCTTCCTGTGACATCGGGTGCTGTATGTGTTGATTGAGAGGTTATTTCCTGACACCACATTCCGAGGCCTCACCACCTCCCTGTAGGCTGTCTCTGTAGGCTGTCTCGTACAAGAGGGGACTGAGCACACACCCTTGTGGGGCCCCAGTGTTGAGGATCAGCGAACTGGAGAAGTTGTTTCTACCACAACCTGGGAATGGCCAGTCCGGAAGTCCAAGACCCAATTACACAGGGTGGGGTTCAGACCCAGGGCCTCGTGTTTGGAGGGTACTATGGTGTTGACTATAGCTCAACATTCAATGAACAGCATTCTTACATAGGTATTCCTCCTGTCCAGATGGGATAGGGCAGTGTGATGGTGATTGCGTCATCTGTGGACCTATTGGGGTGGTATGCAAATTGAAGTGGGTCTAGTGTGATGGTCAAGGTGGAGGTGATATGATCCTTGACTAGTCTCTCAAAGCACTTCATGATGACAGAAGTGAGTGCTAAGGGGCGATAGTCATTTAGTTCAGTTACCTTTGCATTCTTGGGTACAGGAACAATGGTGCCCATCTTAAAGCATATGGGGACAGTAGACTGGGATAGGGAGAGATTAAATATGTCCACAACTGTGTGACATGTCATTAAGAGAAGTTGTCTAGTCACAATGCAATTGGCTTGTTGACCTTAAAGATACCTGGTATGTGGAATTAGTCTCATATTTCTGAATCTGTATGTATCAAGCTTCTCAGAGTAGAAGTGCTGATCTAGGATCAGGTCCCATGTTCATGTAATCTTATTCATTGTTATCTAAAAGGCAAAACTGAAATAATCTCTCCTACTCTGAGATGCTTGATACATACACAGCCTGATGTCATTGTCTTTCCTTGTCCCTATTGAAGTCCACTTGTGATTTGGAGAATAAACATTTGTGGACAAAACATTCACTCTCCAGCCCACAATTTCCAAGCACCACTTGGCAAGGCCTAATCACTCTAGTTGATTGTAATAAGTTAAAAGCCAGGCTACCTCTTAAGGGCCTCTCTTGTAAACAAGGTCATTCATATGATTATGCCCCAGGTTCAGTAAAGCGTGTTGTGACTTTGATCACCATTGCCACGGAAACCAGGGTGCTTTGGACGAGACAGACATTGTTTCAAACGGTGACACTTCAATGGCCCAAAGTAAACCGGGATGAGTCCTGAAATGGCACCCTATTCCCTTCATAATGCTCTACTTTTGACCAGAGCTCTATGGGTTTTGGTCAAAAGTAGTGCACTATAAATGGAATGGGGTGCCATTAGGGATGTATATGTTTCTTCAGCTCTAGCTGTTTGGAAAAATTGCATCTCTCCTTCAACAAAGACACACAGACGCAATGTTTAACTCACGTCAAGTTCTCTAAACTGAAGCCATTGAGTAGACCATCTGGAACTAAAAAAGGAATTAAGTGTCAAGCGTTCTGTTGGTGTTCTCTTGAACAGGAATATATTAGGGAACATTATTCAGAGTAGGTCATACAGCATGCACCAGCACCTGATTCCCTCGTGCAATCAGTGGTTTAATCTTTGCTACCAAGTATCTTGAAATGGGTACAAAAACTCATCATAGATGCATATTATGTAGCACAATGATTGTACCAGACTTTGATGTTACACCTAACATGCTGACCAGAGCGCTCGCGTAGGCATGTTGATTTTGCCCACACCAGACGTGATCAGGACACGCAGGTTGAAATATCAAAACGAGCTCTGAACCAACTACATTAATTTGGGTACAGGTTGAAAAGCATTAACCTGTCTGGGAACGGGGTTCCGCTAGCAGTCAATGAAATTGCAGGGCGCCAAATAAAAATCAACAGAAATCTCATAAATCTAATTTATCAAACATACAAGTATTGGGCACCATTTTAAAGATACCATTCTCGTTAATCCAGCCACAGTGTCTGATTTCAAAAATGCTTTACAGCGAAAGCTCCACAAACGATTATGTTAGGTCACCACCAAGTCACAGAAAAACCCAGCCATTTTTCCAGCCAAAGAGAGGAGTCACATAAAGCACAAATGGAGATAAAATGAATCTCTAACCAGATGACACTCATAGGACTTCATGTTACACAATACATGTATGTTTTGTTCGATAAAGTGCATATTTATATCCAAAAATCTAATTTTACATTGGCGTGTTATGTTCAGTAGTTCCAAAACATGCAGTGATATTGCAGAGAGCCACATCAATTTACAGAAATACTCATTATAAATGAAAATACAAGTGTAATGCATGGAACTTTAGATAAACTTCTCCTTAATGCAACCGCTGTGTCAGATTTCAAAAACACTTTACGGAAAAAGCATACCATGCAATAATCTGAGTATGGAGCTCAGAGCCCAAACCAGCCAAAATAAATATCCGCCATGTTGCGCAGTCAACATTAGTCAGAAATAGCATTATAAATATTCACATACCATTGATGATCTTCATCAGAATGCACTCCCAAGAATCCCAGTTCCACAATAAATGTTTGATTTGTTCGCTAAAGTTCATCATTTATGTCCATATACCTCCTTTTTGTTAGGGCGTTTGGTAAACAAATCGAAACTCACGTGCAACTTCCAGCAGAAACGTCGGACGAAAACTCCAAAAAGTTATATTACTGGTCATAGAAACATATCAAACGATGTATAGAATCAATCTTTAGGATGTTTTTATCATTAATGTTCCAACCGGAGAATTCCATTGTCTGTAGAAAAGCAATGGAACGGGAGCTACCTCTCATGTGAATGCGTGGGACTGAGCTTGTGGCTGCTGGCAGACCTCGAACTCATTCCCCTCTCATTCAGCCCCGCTTCATAGTAGAAGCATCAAACAATCTAGTTTGAAGCCTTAGGAAGTGCAACATAACCAATATCCCACTATCTTCAATAGGGGCTGAGTTGAAAAACTACAAACCTCAGATTTCCCACTTACTGTTTGGATTTTTCTCAGGTTTTTGCCTGCCATATGAGTTCTGTTATACTCACAGACATCATTCAAACAGTTTTAGAAACTTCAGAGTGTTTTCTATCCAATACTACTAATAATATGCATATATTAGCATCTGGGACTGAGTAGGAGGCAGTTTTCCTCTGGGAATGCTTTTCAAACAAAAGAGAAAATGCTGCCCCCTATCCCAATGAAGCTAAACATTTATGGAAATGTAGCTCGCTAGCTTTCTGATGCTAGCTAATTTGTCCTGGGATATAAACATTGGGTTGTTATTTTACCTAAAATGCACAAGGTCCTCTAACCTTTTAATCTGTGGATTAATTAGTAAACAGAGTGTTTCTAGCAAAATCTCCCCTCCTTCTGGCTTTGTCTTCTTTGGACTTTGGCGGTTGGCAACCAACTTTAAGTTGCATAACCAATAACAACTGCATTGGAGTGTGGACCTCAGTTCATCTTTCAATCACCCACGTGGGTATATGCTCCTAAAAACAATGAGGAGATGGGAGAGGCGGGGACTTGCAGTGGGTCAAGCGCCACAAATATAACCAAGTTATTTTTTAGCACCTGGCTATGTAGACGCTTGTGAGCAGTGTGGGTTCAATGCTTATATGTGCACATGTATTTTGCAACACTCACGCGGTCAGCATGTAACGCTTCGAACACACCGACTGCGTCATTGCATTTCGATACACCAGAAGTACATTAATTTCCAATTGAACGCTGCATTTCACTTGCAGCATTGAGTTGCAGATGCAGTGCGTTCTGTGTGGTCGAACGTATGCATCAAATTGTGTGCGTAGATTTGACAGAAAGTAGCAAAATATGAATGTAGTTTTTTTTGTTTGCACATTCAGTAAAAATGTGGGATTACATAAAAACAGTTTGATTGCATAATTTCTTTACATTTTTTATAAATTTATTTGCCAAGTATATTATTTATTCGATGACATCCACAAATTAATTGTGAGAGCCTATAATATAATTTCCCTCAAATGCAGTTTTGGAGCAAAATGCAATAATAAATAGTCAAGATAGCAGTGTAGGCTCTTTCAACACTGAGACCAACGTTGAGGAAGGTGGTCTTGATCGCGCTGTTGGGTCGGGACCAGCCCAGCCGAAAGCGCAGGTCTGTGTGGGTCCAGAGATGGTTAAAGTCCGAAAGCAGGCAGGGGAGTTCCACCGTCTAATTCAAGAGCTTCGACTGTTTGGTGAGGAATACCGAAGTTACTTTCGTCTGGACCAAAGCCAGTTAGATCACCTGCTCCAGATGGTTGGAGCCAGGATCACTCGGACGGATACCAACTACCGGGAGTCCATCAGCCCAGTTGAACGCCTGGCGATTTGTCTCCGGTAAGCTACACTCTAGTACATTTTTAAAGCCTTTGATACCATAATTGATTGATATTTGATACATTGTTTTTATGTGCAACCTAGCTAGCTAAAGGGCTCTAGTTAATAGTCCTTTTTGAATTATACAATGTTACCAAATGAAAAGAAAGGTGCCTTCTGCCCTGATGAAGGTAGGCTAGTCTTCTCCAGGACCCATTGCTGTTCAAGACAGTTAGTCATTCATGACATTCTTATTGGACTCACATACACTCTTAGAGAAAAAGGTTCCAAAAGTGTCCTTCTGCTTTCCCCATAGGATAACCATTTTTGGTTCCAGGTATAATACTTAATACATGGAACCCAATAGTGTTCTACTTGGAACCAAAAGGGGTACTACCTGGAACCTAAAAGGGACATAGACTGAATTGTACTGTTTCAAGGCATTATTAATGATGGTTGATGAGTTTTACAATATAATTAGTAAAGAATAATAAGCAGTCATGAGGTATATGAGTAGATATATATGAGTAGATATAATATGTGGGTGGAATTCAAGTTATACACTATTGATCATTATTTTGAATTATATTTTAGATTCTTGGTGACAGGGGACTCCTACAGGACCATAGGATTCAGCTTCCGAGTTGGACGGTCCACGGTGGCAGGCATTGTCCCCTCTGTGGAACAAGCCATTTGGGACTGTCTGGTTGGTGAATACATGCCTGTCCCCAAGGAGGAAGACTGGAGGACCATCGCTGCCGAGATCCTGGAGAGGTGGAATTTCCCCAACTGTCTTGGCTCCATTGATGGGAAACATGTAGTAATCCAGGCTCCACTGTGCTCAGGTTTGCAATTCTACAACTACAAGGGTACATATTCAGTTGTACTCTTGGCTGTAGTAGATGTCATCTACTGTTTCCGTGTTGTCGATGTTGGTGCTTACGGCAAGGGAAGTGATGGCGGGACCCTCCGGGACTCTGCCTTTGGCCAGGCACTTCAGGATGGCACCCTGGATATTCCACCACCTGCATCACTCCCTGGGGCTGAAGACCTGGGACCTGTTCCCCACGTCTTTGTCGGCGATGAGGCCTTCCCTTTAAGACCCAACCTCATGAGGCCCTACGCTGGACACCAGCTGCCATTGCCTAAGCCTGTAAGGATCTTTAACAAACGACTGTCCAGGGCAAGGTTAGTTGTTGAATGCGCCTTTGGGATTCTGGCAGCCCGGTGGAGAATGTATCGGAGAGTGCTTGGTCTCAGCCCCTCAAATGCTGATGCCTGCGTGAAGGCCACATGTGTTCTCCACAACTACCTGTGGAGGACATTCCAGGAGCCGCTCCGGATAGAGATGGGCATGCCAAATGGTCACCTTCCTGATGTCACCAGGGCAGGTGCCAACAACACCCCCAGACAGGCACTCCAGGTGAGGGAGAAGCTGACTACCTACTTCTCATCGCCAACAGGTGAAGTCCCATGGCAGTATGCCGTGGAGTGAAACGGCACATTTAAGAGCCCAATAACACAAAGGTTATTTTAAGAACCATTCACCATTGTCCATAAAATTGCATTTTTCAATTTGGGAGTAAAGACCACACCTTAACCCCTTCCCTCTCACATTAACGTCAGTATTATACACACCTGGCATGGTACATCAGGTGAGCGGGAGCACTAATTCAGGTTATACGACATACAGTTAGTATGATAACAAAGGGAAAGGGTAACCTAGGGTCCATACAAATAGTACAGTTTACCACCATGTTCACTGGCCTGACAAAATACAGGTGGGAAAAAAAACTAATTAGGAAGAGAATGTATTTTTACTCTCATCTTGTCTTAGATCAGCAAAGGTGTTGGGAAGAAATAAGCAGATTAAGTCTAAATTAGATATTAAATTAATGTTTTCAGTCAGTTTATTAATAAGTATTCAAGTACAGGAAAGAACATGACAAGAACAGTGTGTTGTAAAAAATGTTTAAAAAAATAAAACTATTGAAAGATGTGTGCGTGCGTGTAAATTATTATTATTTTTTTTTTATGAATGTGTAGCCTGTAATCTGTAAGAGAACAGCAAGAGCATGTATTTTTGGCACAACTGCAGACCGATACAGGGACTACTCATAAAGAGTAGACGTAGTAGGGGAACTTCAGACATGGCCATAAAGAGAGAGAGGGCAGGGCACTGGAGATCTGAGGTGTGTGTGTGTCTGAAAAAAAGGGAATAATATGTAGCCATAACACAGCTAAACAAACAAATGGCCCCTGGACGTCACGGACCAGTCAATGGAACATAACTTCACAAAATGTTTCAACACCCTGGTTTTCAAGTGGTTTTAAATTAAAGAAATATATTGACCTTTAGTCTCGTAAGAAACCAAGAGCATCTGTGAAAACTCAGTATGAGTTTCAATTTAGAAATCTATGTAACACTAATAATGAATGCTATCCTAAGACTTTATAAACAAATTACTTTATGAATTGACTGAATTTAAACGGAACTGACGTGTGTGAAAAGAAAGGTACAATGAGGGAGGTCAAAACAACAACCAGACAACTCCTCTCCTCTTCCTGTCCTTCCTGTGAGCTGGTCAGCTAAATTGACTCCATTTCTGAAAGCGAAGAGAAAAACAACACATACAAGCTTAACATAATATGACAACATAAAAGGTGGGATTTATGTTAACTAAATACTGCTTGCATAGTGTAGTTAATGGCATAAATATAGGAACAGTGTGGTAAAGTTGGTAATACTTGCTGTTTACTCATGGAATTTGTATTTCAGATCAAAAGATGAATATGACAGGCAGATATTTCGACAGCAAACTGTTTAGGATATTTTCTAACCCAGAAACAGCTATACTATACATTTGCCTCATATTAATACTTTGATCTGAAATACCAATTAACCTACATGACTATACTGTAAAAAAGACCTACTTTACTTCACTGTCGCACACTTATGACACTACCTGTGATGTGGAGAGAAAAAAAACGTACCATTGAACTCGGCTTCGAAAAGCAGCTGATACATTTGAACCTTTTCTTTGCTGAGGCAGCCTCTTCTGTGTTGGCACCAGGCTCATGGCAAAGAGGGTCTCTTCCTCCTCCTTCCTGTGAGCATCAGGTTGGGCTGCATCTCTCTCGACGGCTTGGAGGAGCCTCTGCTGAAATGAGTTGAGTGGACCTGGGGGCTGGTACCTCCGATGGTGCCTGGTGTGACGTTGTTCCTCTTTGTTTCTCTCTCTGTTTCTCTCCACGGCCACATCCTGTTCAACGAGGTCCTCAGTGGTCACTTCCGTGAGGTTCATAATAATCTCAGGTGGTCCTAGAGCCAGAGGTGCTTCCTCCATTTCATCATCTTCCATGGCTGCACCGGTAGTGGTCATACTCGTGATGAGGTGATGGTCGCATTTGTAGATGACATTGAGGGTCTTGACGCACCGGTGGCGACAACACTTGTGGATGACGTAGTAGAGGGTCTGGCTGTAAAATTGTCACTCGTTGCCCTAGGCACAATAAATGGATCCAGAAAAGAAAGAATGTGGCAGAAGCTCCAAGGCTGCTGGCCTGAAGCTGCTGACCCAGACCTCTTCTTCTCTTTCTCTGCCCTTCTCTCTCTCTGATACCTGTCCCTGAGTCCTCTCCACTTCCTCCTACAGTCTTCTTCGACATAGACATGAACATGATAAGCCAAACCATTACCTAGCATAACTATAGTTATTAGATAGCTATCAAGGACATGTCACCTACTGTATGCATAGACACACACACGGTTATCTGACCAAATTATCAGAGGTACAGTAGTATCTACCATTTCTATTACTATTTATATAGCATACACACTCTCCCTCTTTCACACATGATTATTTGGTAAAGTTATCAGGGGTAGTAACTAGCATAATTTATTTGACTATTTCTTTCACACACACCTCATTGCCTAGGTTAGCTAGCTAACGCTAACTAGCCACATCTAGCACAGGCTCACTACTAAACTGACCTGGCAATCCTACTATCGTGGACACTTGTCTCCAAGCAGCATTTTTTGTGTTTATGTCCCAGTAGCTGTCAGCAGTTGTGTCAAAAATACACTTTTGAGGATACTGCGAAAATGATTCTCTCCTCCATGTGTCCAACCGCATGCGACCATATGCAAAAGGTACCTGCATCAGTATGACTGTTTTACCGCCACAACTGAGGTCATGAGTAATGACCGTAATCAAATTCCACGTGACCGTTTAGTCATGGTAATTAGGCTTATCCAAACTCTGATGCTGCTGATGGTCATTAGTAGCCTACCAAACGTGCCAACTGCCTGGAACTCACCACTCTGTTGTCCCTTTAATCACTCAATCAATGCAAATATTTTCGAAAATCAAACACTTAGAGCTCATGTTGCTCAACATTTCTATAGGCTATGCTTTTGTAGGGGGAAAATAGTTTTGATAGCCTCTATTAAAAAGAGGATCCCATTAGCTTTCTATAGGCTAGGTCTACTATATTTATTTCTCAACTTTCCAAATATTAAGCACATTGCTTCTCTTTACAACAGCAGTATAGCCTGCCTGGCTGGCATAAAATGTAATCACTGGAAATGTGGAAATTCGCTATTTTAATTACAAAGATGACTTTAAAAAATGTTTTGCTCCTGTTCCGAGACAGGTGCATGATAATCGTCAGTTCTAAATATTATTTAGTATATGTAAAGACAAGATTAAATCAAGAATAGTCTGATTGTTTACAATGTGCCTACCTCTTGTGAATGATACCTACAGTTAAAGTCGGAAGTTTAAATACACTTAGGGTTGGAGTCAATAAAAGTCGTTTTTTCAACCACTCCACAAATTTCTTGTTAACTGACTTGCCTAAACTATAGTTTGTTATGACATCTACTTTGCATGACACAAGTAATTTTTTCAACCATGTTTACAGACAGATTATTTCACTTAGAATTCACTGTATCACAATTCCAGTGGGTCAAAAGTTTACATACAGTAAGTTGACTGTGCCTTTAAACAGCTTGGAAAATTCCCCAAAATTATGTCATGGCTTTAGAAGCTTCTGATAGGCTAATTGACATCATTCCTGTCAATTGGAGGTGTACCTGTGGATGTATTTCAAGGCCTACCTTCAAACTCAGTGTCCCTTTGCTTGACATCATTGGAAAATCAAAAGAAATCAGCCAAGAAATTGGAGACCTCCACAAGTCTGGTTCATCCTTGGGAGCAATTTCCGAACGCCTGAAGGTAACACATTAATCTGTACAAACAATATTACTCAGATATAAACACCATGGGACCACACAGCCGGCATACCGCTCAGGAAGGAGACACGTTCTGTCTCCTAGAGAGGAACGTACTTTGGTGCGATAAGTGCAAATCAATCCCAGAACAACAGCAAAGGACCTTGTGAAGGTGGTGGGGGAAACCGGTACAAAAGTATCTATATCCACAGTAAAACGAGTCCTATATCGACAACCTGAAAGGCCGCTAAGCAAGGAAGAGGCCACTGCTCAAGAACAGCCATTAAAAAAGCCAGATTATGGTTTGCACATGGGGACAAAGATTTTACTTTTTGGAGAAATGTCCTCTGGTCTGATGAAACAAAAAGAGAACTGTTTGGCCATAATGACCATCGTTATGCTTGGAGGAGAAAAGGGGAAGCTTGCAAGCCGAAGAACACCATCCCAACCGTGAAGCACGGGGGTGGCAGCATGTTGTGGGAGTGTTTTGCTGCAGGAGGGACTGGTGCACTTCACAAAATAGATGGCATCATGAGGTAGGAACATGATGTGGATACATTGAAGCAACATCTCAAGACATCAGTTAAAGCTTGGTAGCAAATGGGTCTTCCAAATGGACAATGACCCCAAGCATACTTCCAAAGTTGTGGCAAAATGGCTTAAGGACAACAAATTCAAGGTATTGGAGTGGCCATCACAAAGCCCTGACCTCAATCCTATTGGACATTTGTCGGCAGAACTGAAAAAGTGTGTGAGCAAGGAGGCCAACAAAACTGACTCAGTTACACCAGCTCTGTCAGGAGGAATGGGCCAAAATTCACCCAACTTATTGTGGGAAGCTTGTGGAAGGCTACCCAAAACATTTGACCCATGTTAAACAATTTACAGGCAATGCTACCAAATACTAATTGAGTGTATGTAAACTTCTGACCCACTGGGAATGTGATGAAATAAATAAAAACTGAAATAAATCATTCTCTCAACTATTCTGACATTTCACGTTCTTAAAATAAAGTGGGGATACTGACCTAAGACGGAGTTTTTACTAGGATTCAATGTCAGGAATTGTGATACTGAGTTTAAATGTAATTTGGCTAAGGTGTATGTAAACTTCCGACTTCAACTGTATATTGTCACTTGTGAATGATGCCCAGATTGTGTGTAGTAAGGCAAGAAACCGTGCATGACTTTTTTTTAAAGGGATGCACAATATATCGCTGAACCTATCGGAATCGGATGATATTAGCTAAAAATGCCAACATCGGTATCGGCCCGATTGTCTAGTTTAAAGCCGATGTGCAAAGCCGATGTCAAAGCTGACGTGCATACCTGAATAGCATGTGTACATGACGTAATGACGCCACGTAAATGTTTTCCCTACACGTGCAACACAGCATTCCTAACCTAGCCCACAATGTCTGCTGTGTGGCTCGAGCAGTCAACAAGTCAAGCAGTCATTTGAAAGAGTAAGAATTCAGTGAGACAACTCAACGGCGAAATCCATTAACGTCACGATAATGGAATTCCTTGACAGTCAAATGTTCTCTGTCGTGGGTGATGTTAGCTTTAGCGACTGGTCGAGCACCTGTACACACTACCAAGTGGGCTATTTTTCAGATGTTGCCCTACCGGAGTTGCACAGTAATAGCGTCACTGCTATTAGCTTCACGACATACTATGGAACGCTGTTTGGGTCTTTGCGTGTCAAAAAAGATGCATGTCAGAAAACACTATTTGACATGTCAAATAACAGTTAATTTATAGCTTGTTGTGTGTTCTGAATTTGCACGTGCAAGCCAAGCGCCACCACTACGATCACTAACACTGTCAAAGCTGTACAAAAAAGTCTGCAGACACCGGCCACTAACGATGTGTTTACAATTCCGCGTTAGTAATAAAGCATTTATTTGTTAGACTGCAACTTCTGGGGTAGCTAGCTAGCTTTAGCTTGGTACCTAGCTAGCACCAATACAACCAGCCTGAAAACAATGACCAGTAGAAACTGTAGTCATTATTCTTAGCAATGATTTAGGAATCCTCGGCAGGTGAAGCTAGCTGGCTACTTAGAACGTTAGCTTTGGGCAACAGGGTTAAGCTAATTATTTTCAATAGGCAAACAAGTGGCTAGCTAGGTAGCCACTTGTTTGCCTATTGAAAATAATTAGCTTAACCCTGTTGCCCAAAGCTAACATTAGCTAGGTAGCCACTTGTTGTTTGCCTGTTGAAAATATTTAGCTTAACCCTGTTGCCCAAAGCTAACATTATACAGTCCCTTGCGAAAGTATTCGGCCCGATTGAACTTTGCGACCTTTTGCCACATTTCAGGCTTCAAACATAAAGATATAAAACTGTATTTTTTTGTGAAGAATCAACAACAAGTGGGACACAATCATGAAGTGGAACGACATTTATTGGATATTTCAA
The DNA here is from genome assembly GCF_002021735.2 of Oncorhynchus kisutch. Taxonomy (NCBI): domain Eukaryota; kingdom Metazoa; phylum Chordata; class Actinopteri; order Salmoniformes; family Salmonidae; genus Oncorhynchus; species Oncorhynchus kisutch. The sequence continues at coordinate 47,878,643 of NC_034191.2, read as the reverse complement.
ACTTTTTTAACAAATCAAAAACTGAAAAATTGGGCGTGCAAAATTATTCAGCCCCTTTACTTTCAGTGCAGCAAACTCTCTCCAGAAGTTCAGTGAGGATCTCTGAATGATCCAATGTTGACCTAAATGACTAATGATGATTTAAATTTTTTTTAAACCTTTTTATTTAACTAGGCAAGTCAGTTAAGAACAAATTCTTATTTTCAATGACGGAACAGTAGGTTAACTGCCTGTTCAGGGGCAGAACGACAGATTTGTACCTTGTCAGCTCTGGGATTTGAACAATCTTTCGGTTACGAGTCCAACGCTCTAACCACTAGGCTACCCTGCCTTCCCAAATGAATCCTCTTTACAAGGAGTGTAGACTGAGTTAGGTTTCAAGTTTGGGGAAGAATTTTCACCATAAATATGCATATTTTATAATAAAGCATTACATGCGTAATTGCATTTGCTGTCACTTTTGAGAAGGGTGTTTTCCCGCTAATTGTTTGCATTTTAGAACATTCGCGCTCATTGTATTTTTTTAGGGGTGTTATGGCCGCACAAAGGCGACGCCTCCGGGAAATTCGAGGCATTATCAAGTGCTTGTCAAATTGTGAATGAGACTGAAGTGTGTGCAGCCAGTGCAAGAAACCAAACAGAGCTCATGCCTTTCATGCAACTTCTTTCAAATCATCATTAGATTCGCATCTTGCAGCCCTAGAATGTATTAAAAATCTAAACATTGGTCCACCTGCAGGGGGAGGATGAGTGGCTCCAGCCACGCACTTATCACATTCTCCTCCACAGTAGCAAGCTCTTATCTGGCCCTTATCAGACTGTAGTGATAATGACATTGGGAGGTGGTTAGGAAGTATAGATGTACTGGAGTCCTTCCTGACAGGGACACAGTAACACATAGACAGACCTGACAAATCATAGTTAAAGCCCTGTGCCGCTATTAGCAGTAGCTCAGACAACCTCAGCCTGAGGGAATCAGAGGAATTACCATCTTCCTATCCTAACCAAAGAAGGAAGGATGCTGCCACGACCTATGGGTTTTGCAAACAAGATTACTCCTGATTTTAAGACTGACATTGCTGATAAGTAAAAACGTTCCTTACCCCAGGATACTTCATCCGGTGACTAACCGGGAGAATAAAGAAAAGGGCGAACTCTGTTTCTGCATAAATGTGATGCATTTCGGCAAGAATTTGCTGATTTAAATGTACTACTTTATGTGGTTGCACAAAATGTAAGTCGCTGTGGATTTTTTTTTTTTTTTACATACAGTGCCTTCGGAAAGTATTCAGACCCTTTTTACTTTTTCTACATTTTGTTACATTATAGCCTTATTCTAAAATGGAATAAATTCAGTTGAAGTCGGAATTTTACATACACCTTAGCCAAATACATTTAAACTCAGTTTTTCACAATTCCTGACATTTTAATCCTAGTACAAATTCCCTGTCTTAGGTCAGTTAGGATCACCACTTTATTTTAAGAATGTGAAATGTCAGAATAATAGTAGAGTGATTTATTTAAGCTTTTATTTATTTCATCACATTCCCAGTGGGTCAGAAGTTTACATACACTCAATTAGTATTTGGTAGCATTGCCTGTAAATTGTTTAACATGGGTCAAATGTTTCGGGTAGCCTTCCACAAGCTTCCCACAATATGTTGGGTGAATTTTGGCCCATTCCTCCTGACCGAGTCAGGTTTGTAGGCCTCCTTGCTCGCACACGCTTTTTCAGTTCTGCCCACTCATTTTCTATAGGATTGAGGTCAGGGCTTTGTGATAGTCACTCCAATACCTTGCCTTTGATGTCCTTAAGCCATTTTGCCACAACTTTGGAAATATGCTTGGGGTCATTGTCCACTTGGAAGACACATTTGCGACCAAGCTTTAACTTCCTTACCAATGTGTTGAGATGTTGCTTCAATATATCCACATAATTTTCCTACCTCATGAAGCCATCTATTTTGTGAAGTGCACCAGTCAGACAAGCAGGCCTTTATGGTAGAGTGGGCAGACGGAAGCCACTTCTCAGTAAAAGGTACATGACAGCCCGCTTGGAGTTTGCCAAAAGGCTCTCAGACCATGAGAAACAAGATTCTCTAGTCTGATGAAACCAAGAATCAACTCTTTGGCCTGAATGCTAAGCGTCACGTCTGGCGGAAACCTACGGTGAAGCGTGGTGGTAGCATCATGCTGTGGTTATGTTTTTCAGCGGCAGGGACTGGGAGACTTGTCAGGATCGAGGGAAAGATGAACAGAGCAAAGTACAGATATCCTTGATGAAAACCTGCTCCAGAGTGCTCAGGACCTCGGACTGGGGTGAAGGTTCACCTTCCAACAGGACCATGACCCTAAGCACACAGCCAAGACAACGCAGGAGGGGCTTCGGGACAAGTCTCAATGTCCTTGAGTGGCACCCAGCCAGAGCCCGGACTTGAACATGATCGAACATCTCTGGAGAGACTTGAAAATATATGTGCTGCAATGCTCCCCATCCAATCTGACAGGATCTGCAGAGAAGAATGTTGGAAACTCCCCAAATACTGGTGTGCCAAGCTTCTAGCATCATACCCAAGAAGACTTGATGCTATAATCGCTGCCAAAGGTGCTTCAACTAAGTTCTGGTCTGAATACTTATGAAAATGTAATATTTACTTTTTTTTTAAATAAATTAGCAAAATTGTCAGGAAGCCTGTTTTTGCTTTGTCGTTATGGGGTATTAATCCATTTTAGAATAAGGTTGTAATGTAACAACATTTTAAGTCAAGGAGTCTGAATACTTCCTGAAGGCACTGTGATACTGGGGGAAAAATATGGTATCTGCGTTAGGCTCTGGGGGCGAACAGTGGCTCCATTTCCCCTTTGTCATGTTTTGGTTTTGTTGGCTAAACTGAGGTGAGGAGCATCCAAACGGACCTGGCAGTTTCACCATTTTAAGATTCAATCTTTAAACCCGTCTACCTTTCTGTGTTTCCCAGGTTATGCTGCCCAAAAGCTGTCTGAGTCCAGGTGAGAAAGAAAAGGGCTAAAGCCACATCTCTCCCTTACCCCGTTAGCTCTCCAGACAGAGCCACAGCACTTGCATCCATCCCACAGAGAAGAGGAGCCATGAGCAACCCCAACACACCCAGCAATGTCACCGACGCCATGGAATCAGTCATCCACAACGTAAGTCCATTCACGCTAAATTCATGTAGTCCGCCCAATTAGGTCATTCTAACTAACGTCTACCGCATAACACAAATGAATTCAAATCAAGAGACGTGTAATCGACTCATTGACAACAGTAGGAAATGCATGTCTACGTTCAGGGATGTTATTGCTCCTGACTTTTATTCATTTTTGCTGAACTAATCTAATATATTCATCAAATTGCAGTGGTTCTCTGCCAGAAAGGCTTTCAGCTGTGCTTGCCAAACACCCTTGTGTATTTTTACTCGTGACACATGTTCTCTCTATGCTCAAGTTCTGCTTCGTCAGCCTCTCTAGTTCACTGTGTTTAGGCATGGGAGTGTATATTTGGGATTGTGCCATTCCTCTCAGAGCAGGGTATGTACAAATCCATACCTTCACTAAGGGATTAAATCCTCTGGCTCCCGACAGATTTAAGGATTTAAAAAAATAAATGGTGACTTCTGAACTGTAACATTAAGTGCTTTTTAAACGGTTTCCCTTGGGCACCTTTTGAGAACTGCCTGATACCCCTATACTCCCGTTTCAGGCGGGATTGGGGAACCAAGAATGTTGTCGTCAGCGTGTATTTAGAAATGTGGCTGTACTAGGATCAAAATATCTTGTTGTATTTCCAGGCCTTTCTGGTGCCCAGTTTATGCTGGCCAGAATGGACACTCCAACCAACTCATTGGCATCCGTACAGTGCTGTTAGAAGCCCAGTGGTAAAGCATCTAGGTGGTTCAGGCTGAGAAGCAAGCCAGATGGCCTTGGACCTAGGTCAATGGCTAAAACTACATTCCAGTTCCCTGGGGGCCTCTCAAAATAACATCATATTAAGAGGATGAGTAAGTTGCTTTGGGCGACATTGAGAGTCTGTGGGGATCATTCATAAAAAAAATGCCTTAAGTTTTTGGGCAATCAATGAGAAACAAATATGCATCCTCTATGGTTTCTTTGTATGACTAATTGAGATCGGATACTGAGGTATAATAGCATTTCTTTAACCTTCTTTCCACAATAGACAAACATTAAGTAAACATCTATCGTCAAGGGTCCATTTTTGACCGTGACCAAAAAAAATCTCCCCTGACCCACTTATGCATGCATGTATGCATGCACACATACAGTAGACTCAAACACATGAACCCCCACACACAGTGCAAGAGAGGTAGATACTAGACCATCACCAGCTGTTCTGCCACATCAGGAAATGCCTGCTTTCCCTTAGCTTGGCATTTCTTTCAGTGTTCAGACCGCTGCTTCCTATCCCATGTTACACAATCATGTGGCTGTAGCAATCCAGACAACCCCCAGGACTGGCCTACTGCCTCTTGGGAAGTGGACTCTCTAAGGCATAAACCATTAAGTTTAGAAGGACTTATACTTATCTTGAATGCAGGTGTAGGATCTTAATTTGTTCACTCTTTTTTTTGTTGATGAGAATTTCCTTTACTGCAGGAAATGTACATAAGCCTTGTGATTTACATGAAATTCACTGAAAACCTCCACTAACACACGGTTATATTAACTGTATTTTCATGTAGCCTACTTTTGTCGAGCTAATAGCCTAACCACCGATCAAGTAACAATATGGACTAAACATTAAAATCCTGTTCCTGCAGGATTATTTTGCTATGACAATACAGGTCAAATTAAGATCCTACATCTGTACCTCCCTGTTTTAGAATGCATCAGTACTTCTGTAGTTGAAATACAATGGCACTACTACACGTGTCTGAGTCGAAGTGCAGAGGTGCAATGTAAAACATGTACATAGATAAACAAACTATTTGCACAAACCGAAAGACTGTAAGGGTGCTTGTAGACGCAAGGCAACGAAACGCAACACACAATTTTGGGGTGGAGTCTTATTGAAAGTTGTACGTAGGGCTGGGCGATAAATCGAATTTATTTGATTAATTCAAATGTATGTTTTTGCGTGATATTGCAAATGCCTGTATCACAAGTATCAAGGTTTTGTTATTTTTTGTTTACATGCGGGATCTGTATGTAATGATGAGATGCATGTCTCCGCCCTAAACCATGCAAGTCGTTGTCCCAAATGCGGGAAGGCAGGCGACAGGCTTAGGTCCAAAGTAAACCCATAAAAATGCATTGGCCTTATTTTGGACAGATTTTTAGCCAGAGTGAAACCTCTCGCTACACCTCTTTCTCTGGTTACTCACACACCAAGCCCGTCCCCATGCCTCTCACGCCAACAAAGTTGAGAGATCACATCTCTATTTGCATTTGAGGTTTTGTCCAACAGAATCAGTCATACGGACACACATTGCATTATTTTACTTTAATAGAGGAGTAGTTAACCTTTCTAACGATACCCATTTTATGTCTCAGACGCTACTAAAGCGAGAGTATCAATAAACATTGAATCTGGAAAATGAATGTTCAGTTTGTGGCGAGCTGGCATTGGGGGTACCATGTAACGCAAGCAGCATTTTAGCCAAAGACTGTTATATTAGCTGTCTAGTCTGTGTTTTATGAATGTGCAGTAAAGAATTCGCAACTCATTCTGCGAAATAAGGTAGGCCACTTAATTTCAACATCTGAACAAAGTGGACAGGCCAACATGCTTGTCAAACAGTTAGAGACAAACAGAAGGGTGTCTTCATAACAATTCAACCGTTCAACCTTGTTAGCTAGCAAATAGATCCAAATATAAGTAATATAAGGGTTAGCTGGCTTATCACTAGCACATGGTCTTGAGGTTGTTGATGAGACCTGTGTTAATGTTCTATAGCCTAATGCCTGCTACAAGAAGTTAGTCATTGTTAGTAAGGTTGCATTTGTAACAATAAAGGGCATTTTCATAGACCGACTTCAGTAATCATTTTGATAAAATGAAATTTTTCGCAAAATTTTATTTTTGATAAAATAATGACATTCTTATCCTTGTGGAAGGCTAATATTTAGCCTAGGTATATCTTTCACCAGCCCTGAATTCATCATATTATTGCTGACTGTTTTAAATGCAGTGTATTTGACCTTTTTAATTGTACAACAATGCTTTTTTAGATGAAACATAAAACAATTCCAGTACCAGTCAAAAGTTTGGACACACCTATTCAAGGTTTTTTCTTTATTCTTTAAATGTTCTACGTTGTAGACTAATAGTGAAGACATCAAAACTATGAAATAACACATGGCATTATATCGTAACCAAAAAAAAGTGTTAAGCAAATCAAAATATATTTGAGATTCTTCAAAGTTGCCACCCTTTGCCTTGATGACAGCTTTGCACACTCTTGGCATTCCCTCAACCAGCTTCACCTGGAATGCTTTTCCAACAGTCTTGAAGGAGTTCGCACATATGCTGAGCACTTGTTGGCTACTTTTCCTTCACTATGCTTCACTACCGTCTCAATTTGGTTGAGATCGGGTGATTGTGGGGCCAGGTCATCTGATGCAGTGCTCCATTACTCTCCTTGACAAAATAGCCCTTATACCGTCTGGAGGTGTGTTGGGTCATTGTCCTGTTGAAAAACAAATGCTAGTCCCACTAAGCCCAAACCAGATGGGATAGCGTACTGCTGCAGAATGCTGTGGTAGCCATGCTGCTTAAGTGTACCTTGAATTCTAAATAAATCACAGGCAGTGTCACCAGCAAAGCACGCCCTCACCATAACACCACCTCCTCCATGCTTTACGGTGGGAAATACACATTCGCCCACACCACGTCTGACAAAGACACGGTGGTTGGAACCCAAAGTCCCTCTTTGCCATGCAAATGAACTGAAGTCCCCCCCCCCCAAAAAAAAAAAAACATTTCCACTGCATTTCAGCCCTGCCACAAAATGACCAGCTGACATGTCAGTGATTCTCTCGTTAACACAGGTGTGAGTGTTGACGAGGACAAGGCTGGAGATCATTCTGTCATGCTGATTGAGTTCGAATAACAGACTGGAAGCTTTAAAAGTAGGGTGGTGCTTGGAATCATTGTTCTTCCTCTGTCAAACATGGTTACCTGCAAGGAAACACGTGCCGTCCATCATTGCTTTGCACAAAAAGGGCTTCACAGGCAAGGATATTGCTGCCAGTAAGATTGCACCTAAATCAACCATTTATCGGATCATCAAGAACTTCAAGGAGAGCAGTTCAATTGTTGTGAAGAAGGCTTCAGGGCGACCATGATAGTCCAGCAAGCGCCAGGACCGTCTCCTAAAGTTGATTCAGCTGCGCGATCGAGGCACCACCAGTACAGAGCTTGCTCAGGAATGGCAGCAGGCAGGTGTATCTGCATGCACAGTGAGGAAAATACTTTTTTGTGGGATGGCCTGGTGTCAAGAAGGGCAGCAAAGAAGCCACTTCTCTCCAGGAAAAACATCAGGGACAGACTGATATTCTGCAAAAGGTACAGGGATTGGACTGCTGAGGACTGGGGTAAAGTAATTTTCTCTGGTGAATCCCCTTTCCGATTGTTTGGGGCATCCGGAAAAAAGCTTGTCCGGAGAAGACAAGGTGAGCGCTACCATCAGTCCTGTATCATGTCAACAGTAAAGCATCCTGAGACCATTCATGTGTGGGGTTGCTTCTCAGCCAAGGGAGTGGGATCACTCACAATTTTGCCCAAGAATACAGCCATGAATAAAGAATGGAACCAACCCTCCGAGAGCAACTTCTCCCAACCATCCAGGAACAGTTTGGTGACAAACAATGCCTTTTCCAGCATGATGGAGCACCTTGCCATAATGCAAAAGTGATAACTAAGTGGCTCGGGGAACAAAAAATCTATATTTTGGGTCCATGGCCAGGAAACTACCCAGAGCGTAATCCCATAGAGAACTTGTGGCGGGTGGACAAAACAAAACCCCACAAATTCAGACAAACTCCATGCAAGAATGGGCTGCCATCAGTCAGGATGTGGCCCAGAAGTTAATTGACAGCATGCCAGGGCGGATTGCAGAGGTCTTTATTGACAATTAACTTCATGTAATTGTCAATAAAAGCCTTTGACACGTATGAAATGCTTGTAATTATACACGTGTGTGTGTGTGTATAAGACAGTAGTTTTGGAATTGTTAGTTAGATTACTTGTTGGTTATTACTGCATTGTCGGAACTAGAAGCACAAGCATTTCGCTACACTCGCATTAACATCTGCTAACCATATGTATGTGTATAAAATTTGATTTGATTTAATTATACTTCAGTATTCCATAGTAACATCTGATATCTAAAGACACTGAAGCAGCAAACTTTGAATTAATATTTCTGTCATTCTCAAAACGTTTGGCCATGACTGTATGTACTGTAATGTGATATGTGTATCTAATGGTATTATGGTAATAGATTATTATGGCCTACAGTTATCTACCCTATTTCTGGTTAGTATGAAGCATTTACTGTTTTTGTGACATTTCACTGACATTTCATTTAACCTTGGCAAATCTGAGCTCTCCAAAACTTTTCCATTCCAAAAACAAATCGCTTGTTGAGGGCTGGGATTTGAATACAGTCTGTTAGGGAATCAGATTTTGCCCAGTGCCGTTAGTTCAATCTATCTCAGGCAGACTGTTGGCAGCTATGAAGCTTCTTAACAATCTCTTACACAGTGGATTCACAGACGGTTGTCACTACATGCACTAGTTGCTATCCAATCTATGTGTTTACAACTTAATGGCTGCAGATGACTCATTTTCACAAAAGATAAGTCTGTTTGCTATAGCTGAAGCTTTCATTGGCCATTTTCCTCACATCCTTGCCCTTCTTAGTTAATAATTCACTTTTCAAACGAGTGTACACATACTTGTATGCTAGGGGAAAGGGAGTGTGTGTCTGTGTCAGTGTACTGTGTGTTTTTAAGGGGAGTTGAGATAATCCTATTTGGAAGGGTCTGTCAATGTGAAACTGGGTGATGTCCTTTTCCTGCCGCGATGCACTGCCCATTGTCATGTGACTTGGGCAACTGACCGATATGAGACGAGGTTGAAAAAAGGTGTACGGTTATTTTTTACTTTTCGGTCGCTAAAGATTAAGTGGCGTGAAAACGCGGTTGGATTTTTGATGGAGTTTCTGTACACAGCAGCAAAGGTGAGTTATGAGTAACACAGGGTAACATACAAGACTAACCAGTTCAACACATTGTAAGAGTCACTGATCCCTTTGGGAGCGCCCCTCTCCATTTGTGTGGATATGAAAAGACTACTCATTTCCTGTTCTATGTCTACATACCAGGTGCAGTATATTGGTTTTAAAGGCTAAACAATTTGAACCTGCAGTACCCTATAGATTTTGTTTACGTAATACCTTCAGGCAAAAATATAGTATATAGGCCTACACCTAACTTGATGTTTTTCCAGTCACAGTGAACACAATATAATATAATTTACCTTCCTATTCCTATTTGCCTCACAATTGTTGGTGTATATTTAGCCCAATATGTGCTTCAGCAGTTTTGTTGCACTGTCCACTTCCAAGGCATCTGTGATGGTCAGCCCTTTGACAGGCCATTGTGCGTACATGAACCGAAGACGATTTAATTCTCATTGTAATCTTAATGCATCTGTGATACAGTGCCTTTGGAAAGTATTCATACCCCTTGACTTATTCCACATTTTAATTGATCAAATATTTTTCTTTCAACCATCTACACACAATACCTGATAATGGCAATGAAAGCATGTTTTCAAATTTATTGAAAATAAAATATAGAAATATAAAATTTACATAAGTATTCAACCCCGGAGTCAACTTTGTAGGAGCCGCTTTGGCGGTAATTACATCTTTGTGACATCTTGGGTATGTTTGTATTAGCTTTTCGCATCTGGGTTTGGGAATTTTCTCCCTTTTTTTATTTTCTTTTTTTTTACCCTTGGAGATTTTCTCAAGCTCTTAAATTAGATTGGGAGTGGCATTCCAGGTGACTACCTCATGAAGCTGGTTGAGATGATGCGAAGTGTGCACAGATGTCATCAAAGCAAAGGGTGGCTACTTTGAAGAATCTCATATAAAATATACAGTAGGGCAAAAAAGTATTTGGTCAGCCACCAATTGTGCAAGTTCTCCCACTTAAAAAGATGAGAGGCCTGTACTTTTCATCATAGGTACACTTCAACTATGACAGACAAAATGAGAAAAAAAATCCAGAAAATCACATTGTATGATTTTTTATGAATTTATTTGCAAATTATGGTGGAAAATAAGTATTTGGTCAATAACAAAAGATGATATTAATACTTTGTTATATACCCTTTGTTGGCAATGACAGAGGTCAAACGTTTTCTTCACAAGGTTTTCACACACCGTTGCGGGTATTTTGGCCCATTCCTCCATGCAGATCTCCTCTAGAGCAGTGATGTTTTGGGACTGTTGCTGGGCAACACGGACTTTCAACTCCCTCCAAAGATTTTCTATGGGGTTGAGATCTGGAGACTGGCTAGGCCACTCCAGGACCTTGAAATGCTTCTTACGAAGCCACTCCTTCGTTGCCCGGGCGGTGTGTTTGGGATCATTGTCATGCTGAAAGACCCAGCCACGTTTCATCTTCAATGCCCTTGCTGATGGAAGGAGGTTTTCACTCAAAATCTCACGATACATGGCCCCATTCATTCTTTTCTTTACACGGATCAGTCGTCCTGGTCCCTTTGCAGAAAAACAGCCCCAAAGCATGATGTTTCCACCCCCATGCTTCACAGTAGGTATGGTGTTCTTTGGATGCAACTCGACATTCTTTGGTCCTCCAAACACGACGAGTTGAGTTTTTACCAAAAAGTTATATTTTGGTTTCATCTGACCATATGACATTCTCCCAATCTTCTTCTGGATCATCCAAATGCTCTCTAGCAAACTTCAGACGGGCCTGGACATGTACTGGCTTAAGCAGGGGGACACGTCTGGCACTGCAGGATTTGAGTCCCTGGCGGCGTAGTGTGTTACTGATGGTAGGCTTTATTACTTTGGTCCCAGCTCTCTGCAGGTCATTCACTAGGTGTGGTTCTGGGATTTTGGTCACCGTTCTTGTGATCATTTTGACCCCACGGGGTGAGATCTGCGTGGAGCCCCAGATCGAGGGAGATTATCAGTGGTCTTGTATGTCTTCATTTCCTAATAATTGCTCCCACAGTTGATTTCTTCAAACCAAGCTGCTTACCTATTGTAGATTCAGTCTTCCCAGCCTGGTGCAGGTCTACAATTTTGTTTCTGGTGTCCTTTGACAGCTCTTTGGTCTTGGCCATAGTGGAGGTTGGAGTGTGACTGTTTGAGGTTGTGGACAGGTGTCTTTTATACAGATAACAAGTTCAAACAGGTGCCATTAATACAGGTAACGAGTGGAGGACAGAGGAGCCTCTTAAAGAAGAAGTTAGAGGTCTGTGAGAGCCAGAAATCTTGCTTGTTTGTAGGTGACCGAATACTTATTTTCCACCATAATTTGCAAATAAATTCATTAAAAATCCTACAATGTGATTTTCTGGATTTTGTTTCTTCTCATTTTGTCTGTCATAGTTGAAGTGTACCTATGATGAAAATTACAGGCCTCATCTTTTTAAGTGGGAGAACTTGCACAATTGGTGGCTGACTAAATACTTTTTTGCCCCACTGTATATACTGAAAATGCTTGTGCGAGCTTTTATTTATATTTATATATTATATATTTATATATATAAAATAAAAAGCTGCATTAGACAGGATTACCTACACATACTAACCAGCTCGAATAGACAGAAGTGTGCTATGTGGCAGACCAATCCGAACTCAACTCTCCATGTCCAGGCCACCTCAGCCAGTCATGGCTAGCAGGAAGGTTGCTGTATCTGTCTGTGGCTAAACCAACTAGTCTTGTAATATAACAATTGTATTCCGTATTTACAGATGGCATACAAGTTTGTTATTAAGCCACATGAAAGTTCACATGTTCCAGAGGCATTTCTGCCAAAAGTAGTGATCCGTGACAAACGCCCAGTTTCCTGAAACGGGTCACAAATGTGGAATAAGTTAAGGGGTATGAATTATTTCTGAAGGCACTGTAACTGATAGCTACCCTTCAGATGCTAGCAGATCGGAAACCATTAACTCTGTGTGAACAATGTTGGACAGCTAGAAGTGGCATGTGAATCATCCCCAAATTGCACCCTCTTCCCTATATAGTGTACTACTATGTAGGGAATAGGGTGCTATTTGGGGACACAGACATGATGTAAGAGGATTGATGCCACCATCATGTGGTGAGTCACACTTCCCCAGAAGTGACCGCGGAGAGGCTCCAAATTTCAAGAAAGGTATCTGGCATGACATCATCAGCCTCGTTTTTGTCCCTCATAAAAGGATTAGAATTAAGAGTCCCCGCACACCAACCCCCTTCCTCCTCTTCATGTCAATGTATGACTCATCCAATGTCACTCACAGCCTTATCTCTCTCTTATGGCTATAATCAGCAAGCTCATGCAAGGGATATCACAATATTACGTCATCACTATCACATTATACGTGTGGGAAGGGAAGCTTCAGCATTGGTGGGCTACCCCTCAATAACATGTGATGTATGTAGGGTAACCTCAGTATTGTCCTTGTTGTCTGTAGTTAAGCTTATTTGTTAGACTTGTCCAATAGTGTTCGTAGGACAGTTGGGTTTAATCAGCCACTTCAAAGCCTAACAGGTGAAGGAAAAGCTACTGTGGAATTCATGTTGGCCTGTTTACCTGGTCATACCACTGAGAAGAGTGGTCATATACAGTTGAAGTCGGAGGTTTACATACAATTAAGTTGGAGTCATTAACTCGTTTTTCAACGACTCCACAAATTTCTTGTTAACAAACTATAGTTTGGGCAAGTCTGTTAGGACATTTACTTTGTGCATGGCACAAGTAATTTTTCCAACAATTGTTTACAGACGGATTATTTCATGAGTCTGATTCATCCTTGGGAGCGATTTCCAAACGCCTGAAGGTACCACATTCTGTACAAACAATAGTACGCAAGTATAAACACCATGGGACCATGCAGCCGTCATACAGCTCAGGAAGGAGATGTGTACTGTCTCCTAGAGATGAACGTACTTTGGTGTGAAAATTGCAAATCAATCCCAGAACAACAACAAAGGACCTTGTAAAGATGCTGGAGGAAACAGGTACAAAAGCATCCATATCCACAGTAAAACGAGTCCTATATCGACCTGAAAGTATCAGTATCATGTTGTGTGGGTACTTTACTGCAGGAGGGACTGGTGCACTTCTCAAAATAGATGGCTTCATGAGGAAGCAAATTGATGTGGATATATTGAAGCAACATCTCAAGACATCAGTCAGGAAGTTAAAGCTTGGTTGCAAATGAGTCTTCCAAATGGACAATGGCCCCAGGCATACTTCCAAAGTTGTGGCAAAATAGCTTAAGGACAAAGTCCAGGTATTGGAGTGGCCATCACAAAGCCCTGACCTCAATCCTATAAAATATTTGTGGGCACAACTGAAAAAGGGTGTGCGAGCAAGGAGGCCTACAAACCTGACTCAGTTACCGCAGCTTTGTCTGGAGGAATGGACCAAAATTCACCCAACTTATTGTGGGAAGCTTGTGGACGGCTACCCAAAATGTTTGACCCAAGTTTAACAATTTAAAGACACTCAATTAGTATTTGATAGCATTGCATGTAAACTTCTGACCCCCTAGGAATGTGATGAAAGAAATAAAAGCTGAAATAAATCATTCTCTCTACTATTATTCTGACATTTCACATTCTTAAAATAATGTGGTGATCCTAACTGACCTAAAACAGGTCATTTTTGCTAGGATTAAATGTCAGGAATTGTGAAAAACTGAATTTAAATGTATTTGGCTAAGGTGTATGTAAACTTCCGACTACAACTGTATATTTACACTCAAGGCATTACTCTTCCATAGCTTCCCTAGATATCCTCGTCAGGCCTGTTGCTACAGGAATGAAATTACTCAATACTCAACAGGCCTGAGTGTTGCTGGCTGTGTGGGATTTGAGCCACCTCTCGGCTCCTATAATCCTCTCTGTAGCCTATGTGTAAGTGGCCAGCTGAGTACTGATTTAGCCTACACACTTTGCATTTAACAAACCTGTGTACATTTAACAGACTGTAGATGGTATATTGCATTACTGAGATTAATATTTCAGCTTGCCTAAACTATTTGTATTATTTTGGTTTACTGCAGTGGTTCCCAACCTGTGGCATTATGCTGCACACAACATGTCCCTAGGAATTTATTTAGTGTTAATGACCTCTTTTCTGATACATACTGCATAGCATCCATTTTCCATGACAAATGTTTTCATAGACGAAATGGGGTTTATTTCAGTTACTTACTCATGGTGATTTTCATTTGTGTGTACCCCCTTAAGTGTGTCCCGCAAATCTGCGTTAGACTTTTTTTTTCTTTCTCTCTGGTAAAATTGATCTTTACTTTTTGAATGATTGATTTTCACATTTTTGTGGCATGTGCACAAGCACCTTCAAATACCTTTCTTGCAAGCTCCCAACAATGCAGTTATCGATGTATGCAATGCCATATCGATTTATCACTATAAATAAGATAATCAAATCAAATGTTATTTGTCACATACACATGGTTAGCAGATGTTAATGCGAGCGTAGCAAGATGCTTGTGCTTCTAGTTCCGACAATGCAGTAATAACCAACAAGTAATCTAGCTAACAATTCCAAAACTACTACCTTATAGACAGAAGTGTAAGGGGATAAAGAATATGTACATAAAGATATATGAGTGAGTGATGGTACAGAGCGGCATAGGCAAGATACAGTAGATGGTATTGAGTGCAGTATATACATATGAGATGAGTATGTAAACAAAGTGGCATAGTTAAAGTGGCTAGTGATACATGTATTACATAAAGATGCAGTAGATGATAGAGTACAGTACATATACTGTACTACATATACATATACATATACATATGAGATGAATAATGTAGGGTATGTAAACATTATATTAGGTAGCATTGTTTAAAGTGGCTAGTGATATATTTTACATCTCCCATCAATTCCCATTATTAAAGTGGCTGGAGTTGAGTCAGTGTGTTGGCAAAACCCACGAGAAATAAAAGTGAGAAGCTACAGTCTGTATATACAGGGTCAGTTTCAATACCATTTTTCCAATGTGCAGGGATCCTGGAGTGATAGCGACCTCTATGTAAAGGGGTGCGGTCGCTAGGCATCAGGATATATGATAAACAGAGTAGCAGCTGTGTGTGTGTGTGGAGTCAGTATAAGTGTGTGTTGGAGTGTCAGTGTGCGTGAGTTTGGACATTCCTGTAAGTGTGCATACAAAGTGCAATAATAACATACAAGGGTCATCTCAGATAGTCCATGTAGCCGTTGTGTTAGATATTTAGCAGTCTGATGGCTTGGGGATAGTAGCTGTTAATGAGCCTGTCGGTGTCAGACTTTGTGTAAGACTTGCAGTGCGGAAGCAGAGCGAACAGTCTATGGCTTGTGTGGCTGACAGGGTTGAAAAGGGTCGACATTTTCCATGCGAAGTTAACCCTGGGAATTTGGGGAATTTTGCTTAAATTCATCAAAAATGTTAGCTTATAACAGTGAACTTTTTATGTGGGTTACACATAAGGCAATTCTAGGTCGTGTGGCATATTTTAGTTAAACTATCCCCAATTCAATGGAATTGCAACCCTCTGCATGCACAGTGCATTCTTCCATCTCGTGCAGTATACTCTTCCATCACATGTACAGCTGATTCTCAAGATCTTGCACACTAGTGAGATGCTATTGAGCCCACACTACTACACTGTCTGAGCCAAGGTCTACATGCTTTCTGGTAAGTTTTGATTACAATACTGGGTGGGGTGAATATATTTTATACAACATTATTTTTTGTTAACTAATAAATAGTAGCCTACAGCAAAGTGTGTTTAAATCCTTTCTAACTTGTTAACAATTTCTGCTAGTTAGTTTTTGCTACCATGTGGGTTTTAGCTTGCCTGACCCTGCTAACTGAGGAGTGTTAATTCATCTGTTTCCATACATGTTTCATTTTAACTGCTTAACTATTTATCTGTACATTTTTATTTGAAATTGTTTTCTTGTTTTAAACATTCTAATCTTGACAGGAAAATGCCACAGGCACTATCGGATGTTTCGAGACATTTCACTGCAGCTAATGTAGAAGTTAAAGCTGTGTACATTTGAAAATACTGTAAGGAATGCAACAAAGATGCAGAATCATCTGGGCAAGTGCATAATGTTCCCTCAGCACTCACAACAAGCAACTTCTGACAAAAGTCCCTCTACTTCTATTCAAGGTGAAAATGAGACTCCTTATCGATAGCACCTCATTGGTCCTCCTGGATTCGGCAGTTGTTTTGACTCAATGGAGGAACGCAGTCAGAGAAATGCTGATGAATGTCTTGCTCGAGCTGTGTATGCAACTGGTTAACCTCTGATGCTCACAGGCAATGTGTATTGGAAGAGATTTCTGGATGTTCTTTGCCTAGCATACACCCCTCCAACCAGACATGCTTTATCTACTCATTTGCTGGATTCAGAGTTCAACAGAGTTAAAGTGAAGGTCAAGCAAATCATAGAGAAAGCAGACTGTATTGCAATCATCTCTAATGGGTGGTCGAATGTTCGTGGGCAAGGAAAAATTAACTACATCTCCACCCCTCAACCAGTATTCTACAAGAGCACAGACACAAGGGACAACAGACACACAGGTCTCTACATTGCAGATGCGCTGAAGGCAGTTATCAATGACCTTGGACCACAGAAGGTTTTTGCACTGGTGACAGACAATGCTGCAAACATGAAGGCTGCTTGGTCTAAAGTGGAGGAGTCCTACCCTCACATCACACCCATTGGCTGTGCTGCTCATGCATTAAATCTGCTCCTCAAGGACATCATGGCACTGAAATGGATACACTCTACAAGAGGCCGAAGGAAAGGGTTAGCTATGTGAAGGGTCATCAAGTTATAGTAGCAAAGTGAGAAGAATAAGAGCATCACATTGAAGCTGCCCAGCCACACCCGTTGGGGTGATGTTGTCATCATGTTTGACAGTCTCCTGGAGGGGAAGGGGTCTCCAAGAAATGGCCATATCACAGTCTGCTGATATGGAGAGCCCCATCAAGAGGATCCTCCTGGATTATGTATTTTGGGAGAGAGTGGTAAGCCGCCTAAAACTCCTGAAACCTATAGCAGTAGCCATTGCACGGATTGAGGGAGACAATGGCATCCTGTCTGATGTTCAGAAGAAATCCGTGCTGCCCTGCCCACTTTACTGTTGCGCCAAGCAGAGGAAACTGTAGTGAAGACTTCTGCCGGAAGCCCATACACACCTCAGCGAACATGTTGGACCCCAAGTATGCTGGCAAGAGCATCCTGTCTGGTGCAGAGATCAACAGGGTCTATGGTGTAATCACTACCGTGTCTCGCCACCTTGGCCTGGATGAGGGCAAGGTTCTTGGCAGTCTGGCGAGGTACACTTCCAAGCAATGTCTTTGGGATGGAGATGCAATGTTGCAGGCGTTTCAACATATTTCATCAGCCACCTCGTAGAAGGGACTTTGTGTATCTGAGAGGCAACAAGGGAAAGAGCCTATCATCCTCCAAATCCCACAAACATCAGCCACCTCAGAGCGCAATACAAGGGTTGAAAATGTGGTGGCCATCCAGGCAAATGTTATGCTTTTTGAGCCTGACAACGAGCCATCCTCAGCAAAGTTGGAAAGTGACAGTGAAGATGAGGCCACAGTCTGATGTTCAAGAGGTGGACATTGAGGAGGTCCAGGGAGAAGACATGGAAGCCTGAGAGGAAGACAACCAAAGCTTTAGGTTTACAGATGTATGATGTTAACTTTTTGGGGGAGATTCGATGGATCATTGGTGATCATCCAATATTCCCTTTTGTTGTACAGTGAAATCATCCCATGTGAAGAGTCAACTCATTTAAAGTTCAATTCGTAACTAAATTGTTTTTTAAAATGTCTATTGGAAGGATTTAATAATTTGCAATTATGTCTACTTATGACAAGGTAAAAGGTTTATGTTTCTCTCTCCATATGATATGGTAAATATATCCAATGCAAAAAACATCTACATTTAAATTGTATTAATATTAATTCCCATATATTTCTGTTAATTCCCATATATTCCTGTTAATTCCCACGGAAGGTTTCCACCTCTGAATATTCCCCAAAATGTGCAACCCTAGTGGCTGGAGTGATTTTTCTGGGCTTTCCTTTCACACCTTCTTATATAGAGGTCCTGGATGGCAGGGCGCTAGGCCCCAGGTAAGTACTGGGCTGTCCGCACCACCCCCTGTAGCGCCATGCGATTGAGGGCTGTGCTGTTGCCATACCAAGCAGTTATGCAGCAAGTCAATGGTGCAGATGTATAACATTTTGAGGATTTAAGGGCCCATGTCCGGTTTTCTGCAAGGGCCCGGTTTTCTGCAATGTAAAAGTGTAACCACATAATTAGATATTAGAACACTTCCTCTATATATCTTTTACATTTTCCACCATGGCAGATTTGATTTCTCTGTGTGTGTGTGTGTGGGTGTGGGTGTGGGTGTGTGTGTGTGGTTCAATGTTTATTTTGATGACATTTTTATGACAACCTAGGCAGGCTACCCCAAACCTCCAGTACAGCCATAATAACGCTATGAGAACCACAGGCTTGTGAGTTTACATGGTATCTACAGTATCACCAACCTCTATTTGTTCCTTACTTGTGGAGGTCACTCTTACGATCGTAGGATTGTCACGATACCAGTATCGCGATACTACAATATCTGATTAAACATGGCAAAAAGGAAAACACAAAGCAGACTAAACTTTTTGATATTTAAAAAAAAAACTAATGTTTATCAAATATTGTGTGCTGTAGCTTGGAAAAGAAACGTGTGTTTCTGGGTGACAACATAACGCTGCTTGTTTCCAAAATTAGGACTGTTTTCCTCCTATCTGAGCACTCAGTACCTTCAAATGCGATGACTCATGAGATGCAGTCCTTGCTTAGTGCAGATGCACATGCCAATGCACTTTAATTTGACGCTTTTAAGTCTTCCAATGTCACAGAGCCATTGTGTGGTGTTGTCCTCTAACAATCCATGTGGTCCGAACATGTCCAATGTTTAACCCCAAAACATTAGCACTGAGTAATGAGTTATTAGTTGTACCACAACTCCTACAGGAAGCCACCAGTTCAGGACGTTCAGGTGTTCTATCTGATCTATTTGTGGACAAATGTAGTTGCTTCATGTAAATATGTGACTGTAAATCATGTGGGGGAAAAACATTGCTTATTCAATTGCCTATGTGGCACATGTTCAATGCATGCCCTCTCCTTCTACAGTACTAGGCTGAAAAAAAGTTCAAACATTTCACTCCTATATGTACATGGTTTCCTTGCTTCTCTGTAATTGTCTCTCTCTTGCGGTTGGAGTCTGTGTTTTATTTACAATGTTCTAGATGTTCACATACTGTCGTGCCCTAGCAACCCCCGCCCACTCCAATGCCTCTCTGACAGAGATTTAGGCTCTAAAGCACATTGGTCAATATTTACACACACAGTACATCACCAAAAGTATGTGGACACCCATTCAAATGAGTGGATTAGGCTATTTCAGCCACACCTGTTGCTGACCGGTGTGTAGATTTGAGCATGCAGCCATGCAATCGCCATAGACAAACATTGGCAGTCGAAGGCCTTACTGAAGAGCTCAGTGACTTTCAACGTGGCACCGTCATAGGACGCCACCTTTACAACAAGTCAGTTTGTCAAATTTCTGCTCTGCTAGTGTTGCCCTGGTCAACTATAAGTGCTGTTACTGTCAAGTGGAAACGTCTAGGAGCAACAACGTCTCAGCCATGAAGTGGTAGGCCATACAAGCTCACAGAACGGGACCGCAGAGTGCTGAAGCACGTAGAGCGTAAAACATTTCTGTCCTCGGTTGCAAAACTCGCTACTGAGTCCCAAACTGCCTCTGGAAGCAACGTCAGCACAAACTTTTTCAGGGAGCTTCATGAAATGGTTTTCCATGGCCGAGCAGCCACACACAATTCTAAAATAACCATTGCACAATGCCAAGCGTCGGCTGGCGTAAAGCTCGCCGCCATTGGACTCTGGAGCAGTGGAAGCGTTTCCTCTGGAGTGATGAATCAGCTTCACCATCGAAGTCAGACGGACAAATCTGGGTTTGGAAGATGCCAGGAGAACGCCCCAATGCATAGTGCCAACTGTAAAGTTTGGCGGAGGAGGAATAATGGTCTGGGGCATTTTTCATGGTTTGGGCTAGGCCCCTTATTTCCAGTGAAGGAAACTTAACGCTACAACATACAATGACGTTCTAGACGATTCTGTTTCCCACTTTGTGGCAACTGTTTTAGCACAACAATGCCCCGTGCACAAATCAAGGTCCATTTAGAAATGGTTTGTCGATCGGTGTGGAAGAACTTGACTGGCCTGCGCAGAGGAAGCAAGTACCCGCAGCAAGTTCCAACATCTAGTGGAAAGACTTCCCAGAAGATTGGAGGCTGTTATAGCAGCAAAGGGGGGACCAACTCTGTATTAATGCCCATGATTTTGGAATGAGATGTTCGATGAGCAGGTGTCCACATACTTTTGGTCATATATAAGTTAAAATGAGGGAGATGGTGAGGTATTGTTTGAGTGCCATTCATACACTGCTTGCCCTTTAAGTGCATTTTGGTTTGTCCTCAGAGAGAATGAACGCAGAGTCTTGTTTATTCTACTATGCCACAATCATAGGAGATAGGTTAGTGCCAGGCTGGGAGATATGGGTACGTACGATTAGGGCATCACGCGGCCAAGGTGGGCACGGGGAGACGGCTCTCTGCTCATACATGTGTTTTATGGAGGTGTTGAGATTCAGAGTGCAACAGTGTTGCCATAGACGAGGGCATTGCCACTTGTCTGCGAAACACCACTCCTGACTCTAATCATACCTCAAGTCTTCCTATTGCACCATGAGTGAGGTAAGTCCCTCAAATAACTGATGAAAGAGAGAATTTTGTTTTAGTCTTTCTGTTGCTGTTTTTCTTTTTTTTTGTTACAATTTGATTTATTTCGGTTTGCCATGGCTGGGCTCACCTTTCCTCAGTGTTGCAGTGGTTTAGCCCGTCCAGGGTTTGTTGATGCACAGGTTTTTGGTTGTGGAAAATAGTTTCACCCTTCTGGCAATCCCTCACACATCCTCTACAGCTTTAGAGATTGACTGTGAAGTGATGTGAGAGTGTACAGCAATGGGTGAAATCTGTCTTCACTTCTCCTGGAGTTCCTAGTGCGTGGGGGGATCTGTTTTTCAGGTGAACTTGATTGTTAAAAATATCACTGAATGATGGGCCTCCCGGGTGCATCGCAGTGCCACCAGAGACTCTGGGTTCGAGCCCTGGCTCTGTCGCGGCCGGCCGCGACCGGGAGGTCCATGGGGCGACGCACAATTGGCCTAGCATCGTCCGGGTTAGGGAGGGTTTGGCCGGTAGGGATATCCTTGTCTCATCGTGCACTAGGTGTACGGTGTTTCCTCCGACACATTGGTGCGGCTGGCTTCTGGGTTGGATGCGCGCTGTATTAAGAAGCAGTGCGGCTTGGTTGGGTTGTGTTTCGGAGGACGCATGATTCTCGACCTTCTTCTCTCCCGAGCCCGTATAGGAGTTGTAGCGATGAGACAACTACTAACAATTGGATACCATGAAATTGGGGAGAAAAAGGGGGTAAAATATAACTGAATGAGGATGCTTTATTTTAACACATGGATGAGATCAGCAGCACTTTGTTTATTCTTGGATGAACTGCCCAACAACTGGCATTCAGGTATTGAATGCATTCGATAGGACTACAGACTGGAAAAAACTGCAAGATTTTAGATTTGTATTTTACAGGTCCAAAAACTGGAGACTGACAGAAAACAGCTCTCAAACCGGCACTTGAACTCCATTAAAGAACAATAGGACTCTGGTGATCTGTGTTTGACAGAGGTGACTAAGGTAAGGGTGAGGCCCATTCAGCCTACCTGAGCAATTTCTTGTGGAACGGTCTGAATGGACCTTCTGACAGTTGAGGAGTGTCACCTTGGGTCAACATTGAATGTTTGTGAAGGGGCCCCTCACACTCTATCACAGACACTGTCAGAGATTTGTCAAAGAGTCTGTTTTTTTACACCCGTTTGTGGTATGTGTGCATTTACTACTGTAGGTAGTTCACACAGTAACTCCATAGTATAGTAGCCAGTGCTGTGAAAAAAAAGCCAGTGCTGTAAATTGAATTTATTTCATTCCTATATTTAACACATGCAGCAGCCCCATTGCTAACCATTTTTTAATGAAAGGTAGAAAATGGCCATTATCACTTTTGGTCTAGGATGGATGTGTAGGAAAAAACCCATTTTCCAGACTCCAGTCATATAGACCGACAGGGAGCTTGAGGATGAGGAGCATGAGGTGGAATTTCTTCTGTCCCCCTCGAGTGCCGGAGAGAATTTGATCTACCGATGCCGTGTTAAATGGCCTGAGAAAGGGTTTGAAGGGGCGTCAAATGAGGCATGGGGCCGCGACTGTTTGTCCAGTGTCACAGGAGGGAGCGTACTCCGCTCTGTCAGGAGCTGCACGATCTCTACTGTAGCCACGGCAACATCTGCTTTGCCTTAAAGCTGGAGAGAAGAGAGGATCCCCCTCTTTTGTCGGGATTGAGTTCACCTGCTCCACTGCATCCCGTCCTTATCACAATCCCCCCCTGAGCAGATGAGGTCTGCAGCATGATCTAGCACCCTGCTGCTGGGAAAAAGAGATCACTTACAGTACCTCAGGGTTTCCCAGCCTTCTCCTCGGAGACTACCAGATGTTTTACATATCTGTTGTTGCCCAGAACTGGCACACATTATTCAATTAGTCAAGGGCTTGATTATTAGTTAACTAATCGAAACCGGTGTGTCAGTGCAGGGCTACAACAAATGTGTGAAACATCTGGTGGTCTCATAGGAGAAGGCTGGGAAGTACTGACTTAACTCCCCGGGTTGTCCATCATACCACTAACTACTCTCGACCATCCATAGACCCCAACCTGTCCAAGTCATTGGACAGAGCTTCTAGGGTAATCACTATGTTGAGTTTAAAGCTACTGTACTGTTTGGAACCCAAGAAGACCACAATCATGTCTTTTTTGTGGATTTTAACAAATGTGGAATGACTAGAACTCCCTCTAGTGTCAGTTGGGTGTGAGGTTACATGGATTTGACATAAGCATGAATGGTGTCAGCAAACAACCTCATATAGCAAACCTGAATAACATGGTAGGCTAAAATGGATAATTCTCCTGTCCATAAAAAAACCTTTGCACTTCATGTTGATCTGAAAGAATTTGATATGTATTAGCAATTTAGTAGTAGCTTTAACTTAACGGGGTAGACTAGATGGAATTTTTGCCATGCTGGTTACTTCTATCCAAACCTTCCAGATTTACACAAGTGGCTAGGTGTTGTTTCTGAATGGGACCTATAATATCATGGCTCTTTCTCAATTAAATGTTTTCCTTGATTCCTCTCATTTGTCTCTTTTCACCTTTTCAAAATCCATTGGAGAAGATGGGAGGAACCTTTGACCTTCTCCAATTGAAAAGAGACTAGGAGACGGGATGCGAGAAATCACAGAAATCGAATCGAGATGGAGCCAGTATCTTATTCCCTATGTCTCCCATGACTAATCTGACCCTCTCCTCCCTTTCTTCCTCTCTCAGCCGGAGGCGCCGCCAGCTTCAACCCAGCAAGGGGCGCAACAGGCGGATGAGGAGGATGAGGGGGACCTGAACAAAGCCCTGGGAGTCCAGAGATTTCAGCAGATCATCAGCCCTGCCCCCAGGATCCCTGACGAGCAGCACCGCACCTACAGCGAGGAGGACTTTGAGTGTAAACACGCACACACTTGTACACACAGGACATTCACACGCTTAGGTGGTTCATATACACTATATACAAAAGTACATGGATACCTCTTTAAATTAGTGGATTGCGCTATTTCAGCCTCACTCATTGCTGACAGGTGTATAAAATTGAGCATACAGCCATGCAATCTCCATAGACAAACATTGGCAGTAAAATGGCCTTAATGAAGAGCTCCGTGTCTTTCAACGTGGCACCGTCATAGGATGCCACCTTTCCGTCAAGTAATTTTGTCAAATTTCTGCCCTGCTAGTGTTGCCCTGGTCAACTATAAATGCTGTTATTGTTAAGTGCAAACATCTAGGAGCAACAACGGCTCAGCCGCGAAGTGGTAAGCCACACAAGCTCACAGAACGGGACCGCCGAGTGCTGAAGAACACAGCACGTAAAAATTGTCTGTCCTTGGTTGCAACATTCACTACCGAATTGCCTGTGGAAGCAACTTCAGCACAAGAACTGTTTGTCGGGATCTTCATGAACTGGGTTTCCATGGCAGAGCAGCTGCACACAAGCCA
This sequence comes from Oncorhynchus kisutch, assembly GCF_002021735.2. Taxonomy (NCBI): domain Eukaryota; kingdom Metazoa; phylum Chordata; class Actinopteri; order Salmoniformes; family Salmonidae; genus Oncorhynchus; species Oncorhynchus kisutch. Next base: position 47,854,048 of record NC_034191.2, on the reverse strand, counting down.
AAGATCACCAGGCGCATTGCCAAGCATTGGCTAGAGTGGTGTAAAGCTCATCGCCATTGGAATCTGGAGCAGTGGAAACGCATTCTCTGGAGTGATGAATCCTGTTTCACCATCTGGCAGTTTGACGGATGAATCTGGGTTTGGTGAATGCCAGGAGAACTCTGCCTGCCCCAATACATAGTGCCAACTGTAAAGTTGGTTGGAGGAGGGCTGTTTTTTTAATGGTTTGGTCTAGGCCCCTTAGTTCCAGTGAAGGGAAATCTTAACGCTACAGCATACAATGACATTCTAGATGCTTCCAACTTTGTGGCAACAGTTTGGGGAAGGCCCTTTCCTGTTTCAGCATGCACAAAGCGAGGTCCATACAGAAATTATTTGTCAAGATTGGTGTGGAAGAACTTGACTGACCGGCACAGAGCCCTGACCTCAACCCCATCGAACACCTTTGGGATTAATTGGAACGCAGACTGCGAACCAGGCCTAATCGCCCAACATCAGTGTCCGACCTCACTAATGCTCTTGTGGCTGAAAGGAAAGTCCCCGCAGCAATGTTCCAACATCTAGTGGAAAGCCTTCCAAGAAGGGTGGAGGCTGTTATAGCAGCAAAGGGTGGACCAACTCAATATTAATGCCAATGATTTTGGAATGAGATGTTCAACGAGCAGGTGTCCACATACTTATGGTCATATAGTGCACTTTTGCACTATATGTGATGGGGATACCATCATTTTTGTGAATCGTAGATTTAAAACCGTTGATTCTTTGATTTAAATTAGTCCCTCTGAAAACCACAGAAAATGATTTTAACTCCATAAACCACACTCTTTATAACCACTGAATCTTCCTGCAGATCACCGTCACTCCTCACACCACATGCACCATCCCCTGTCCAAGCTGCACTTCGAAGGGAGGAGGAAGAAGAGCGGCAAGAAGAAAAAGGAAAGCGACCGCAAGGACAATTCAGGCCCCACCAGCAGCACCACTATTGAGGGAGGAGAGGATGAGGAAGATAATGAGGAAGAGGGTGGAGAGAGCCACACCCATCTCTCTGAGACATATTGTGAAACCGTCAAAGAAGATGTCCAGGTAATTAGTGACACCTATGCAAATCAAAACTGGTTCTGTCAAAGTTTTCATATCATTCGTCAGGTCATGGCAAATGTTCTTTTAACACAAAAACTCTCCAGTGGTGTTGATTCTAGAATGTTTGTATAAAACATTTGCCTGATGTTGCAAGAACGTGCTCAGAACACATTTCATATTTTCTTTAAAGGTTCCCGTAATGTTTCATAAGGTAGTGGGAGCAGTCTGGTGAGAACATTGTGGAGACATCACAAAACACATGTTCCCAAAGCACAACAACTCCAGTTGATTCTACAATTTTAATTTTAGGGTGCAAAAAACATTCACATGATGTTGAGAATGTTCCCAGAACACATTTGGTCTGTTCTTTAAAGGCTCCCAGAATGTTTAATTTGATTGTGGGAACATTGTGTAGACATGACAAGAGATACAGTATGTTCCCGAAACACACAAACTGCCCAGTTGTGCTGATTATTTCAATGTTTATATTAGGTTGCAAAACCATTTGCCTGTTGCAAGAACAGGCCCAGAACACATGTGTTATGTTATAAAATTTCCTAAAACATTTATTTAGGTTGTGGGAACAATGTGGGTGATATGACAACATATAGGTTCCCAAAACACGAAAACTGTCCAGTTGACATTCGGCTACTGTTTGTAACACATAAACGCAACATTCAACAATTTCAAAGACTTTACTGAGTTATAGTTCATATAAGGAAATTGAAATCAATTCATTAGGCCCTAATCTGTGGATTTCACGACTGGGAATACAGATACAGTGGGGCAAAAAAGTATTTAGTCAGCCACCAATTGTGCAAGTTCTCCCACTTAAAAAGATGAGAGAGGCCTGTAATTTTCATCATAGGTACACTTCAACTATGACAGACAAAATGAGAAAAAAACATCCAGAAAATCACATTGTAGGATTTTTAAAATAAGTATTTGGTCACCTACAAACAAGCAAGATTTCTGGCTCTCACAGACCTCTAACTTCTTCTTTAAGAGGCTCCTCTGTCCTCCACTCGTTACCTGTATTAATGGCACCTGTTTGAACTTGTTATCAGTATAAAAGACACCTGTCCACAACCTCAAACAGTCACACTCCAACCTCCACTATGGCCAAGACCAAAGAGCTGTCAAAGGACACCAGAAACAAAATTGTAGACCTACACCAGGCTGGGAAGACTGCATCTGCAATAGGTAAGCAGCTTGGTTTGAAGAAATCAACTGTGGGAGCAATTATTAGGAAATGGAAGACATACAAGACCGCTGATAATCTCCCTCGATCTGGGGCTCCATGCAAGATCTCACTCCATGGGGTCAAAATGATCACAAGAACGGTGGGCAAAGATCCCAGAACCACACGGGGGGACTTCGTGAATGACCTGCAGAGAGCTGGGACCAAAGTAACAAAGCCTACCATCAGTAACACACTACGCCGCCAGGGACTCAAATCCTGCAGTGCCAGACGTGTCCCCCTGCTTAAGCCAGTACATGTCCAGGCCTGTCTGAAGTTTGCTAGAGAGCATTTGGATGATCCAGAAGAAGATTGGGAGAATGTCATATGGTCAGATGAAACCAAAATACAACTTTTTGGTTAAAAGTCAACTCGTCGTGTTTGGAGGTCAAAGAATGCTGAGTTGCATCCAAAGAACACCATACCTACTGTGAAGCATGGGGGTGGAAACATCATGCTTTGGGGCTGTTTTTCTGCAGAGGGACCAGGACGACTGATCCGTGTAAAGGAAAGAATGAACGGGGCCATGTATTGTGAGATTTTGAGTGAAAACCTCCTTCCATCAGCAAGGGCATTGAAGATGAAACGTGGCTGGATCTTTCAGCATGACAATGATCCCAAACACACCGCCCGGGCAACGAAGGAGTGGCTTCGTAAGAAGCATTTCAAGGTCCTGGAGTGGCCTAGCCAGTCTCCAGATCTCAACCCCATAGAAAATCTTTGGAGGGAGTTGAAAGTCCGTGTTGCCCAGCAACAGCCCCAAAACATCACTGCTCTAGGGGAGATCTGCATGGAGGAATGGGCCAAAATACCAGCAACAGTGTGTGAAAATCTTGTGAAGACTTACAGAAAACATTTGACCTCAGTCATTGCCAACAAAGGGTATATAACAAAGCATTGAGATAAACCTTTGTTATTGACCAAATACTTATTTTCCACCATAATTTGCAAATAAATTCATAAAAAATCCTACAATGTGATTTTCTGGATGTTTTTTTCTCATTTTGTCTGTCATAGTTGAAGTGTACCTATGATGAAAATTACAGGCCTCTCTCATCTTTTTAAGTGGGAGAACTTGCACAATTGGTGGTTGACTAAATACTTTTTTGCCCCACTGTATACATCTCATACCTTAAATAAAAAAGTACGGCCATGGATCAGAAAATCTGTCTGTATCGGGTGTGAACACTATTTGACTCATGCAGCTCCCCACATCTCCTTCACATAGTTGGTCAGTATGTTGATTGTGGTCTGTGGAATCTTGTCCCACTGCTCTTCAATGGCTGTGCGAAGTTGCTGGATATTGGCGGTAACTGGTGATCTAGAGCGTCCCACATTCTCAATGGGTGACATGTCTGGTGAGTGCGATATGCCACACCTGTCTGGTGGATGGATTATCTTGACAAAGGAGAAATGCTCACTAACAGATGGAAACAAATTTGTGTATATGGAACATTTCTTCTATTTCAGCTCATGAAACATGGGACTAACACTTTACATGTTGTCTATATTTTTGTTCAGTGTCGGTTGTGGAAAGAGTGAGGGTACATTAGAAGAGAGGATTCCAAAACACAAAATATGCTCAGTTGCGATGACATTCATACAATGTTTAAGTTAGGTTGCACAGGACATTCCCTTAATGTTGTACGAATGTAATGAGTCAGTTTTTATGACGTTCATAGCATATTTGTTTTAGGTTTTATCAAAATATTCCGTTGAAGTTCATGCAATAAACATTTTACCTTTGGAGATCTTATTTCAACAACATTTAGATAACTTTTACCTAATATTACCACAACATTCCCAACATGCAAATTTGTAGCACATTGGAATACATGCCCCAGTTATGTTTCTCTCCAGATGTAATGGCAATTCACATTTGAGGATTGTATTGTAGGCAGTGTCAATTTTAACACGTAAGTCATGGTGGGGCAAACTCTAAATGTTGATTTCTTTATGCATGCTAGCAAAGCCACTACACAATACTAAACAATGCCCACAAACCGTAAGGGCCTACATAAAGCTGTCCCAACAGCAGCTTTCTTTTCAGCACCATGAAGTGAATCCTTACCAACGCTACACCTGGCTATTAGCGGAGCCTTGTCTGGCAGCGAAACAGTTCATTCAGCCTCATTTACTTCCTTTTTATAAAACATAGCTGATATGGCTACTTGCTTAAACAAATGTGGTTTCTACTGACAACTGAGATGTACAAATTATGGCAGAAGGGAACGATGAGCGCTTAACAGGCAAGCCGTAATTTCGATGACGACATTAAGGAGCGAGCTAAGACTGATGTACTCAATATAACTATTTGTTCAGCCTTTTTGAAATGTACAGTGACAGAATTTGCAACATTGGCCGTTCTTACAGTATTCCCCCTGTACACCGTCAGAACCATAGGATATCTAAAGGGGGCAGACAATGAACACCCTTACAATATTCAATGACGTTTCTCTAAAACACGTTATCGGCTTCACGTGCACCGCCAAGCTAAGTTATGAGGGGGAAAGGGACCAAATGATTAGGGTGAGGCACATGGGCTACTAACAGCTTACTACACTACATAGACTCAGTATTACTTTCTTAGCTACAGTATACATATCTCCCTGGCATATTACATCATTTATGCAGCAGCATACAAGACATGTCTGGACTCACGTTGTTGTGCTATGCTCACTTGAACAGGAAAATGGCACGGCGCTCCTTGTGGGCAAATTACCATCAAAGTCTGGCATTCTCTGGATTTATGGTGCTTTCAAGACAACTGGAAACATAAAAATTTAAACAAGGTTGAATCATGACGTCGGTGATCTTCAGGTCGGAGATCTAGAAAGAGCCTTCTATACACTACAAGTCAAAAGTTTTTAAGAACACCTACTCCGGTGTTACTATTTTCTACATTGGAGAATAATAGTGAAGACATCAAAAATATAAAATAACACATATGGAAACATGTAAACGTCTCTTTTTCAGGACCCTGTCTTTCAAAGATAATTAGTAAAAATTTAAAACTTCTCATATCAAAGGGTTTAAACACTGTTTCCCATGCTTGTTCAATGAACCATGAACAATTAATGAACATGCACCTGTGGAATGGTCGTTAAGACACAGCTTACAGACGGTAGGCAATTAAGGTCACATTTTTGAAAACGTAGGACACTAAAGAGGACTTTCTTACTGACTCTGAAAAACACCAAAAGAAAGATGCCCAGGGTCCCTGCTCATCTTTGTGAACGTGCCTTAGGCATGCTGCAAGGAGGCATGAGGACTACAGATGTGACCAGAGCAATAAATTGCAATGTCCGTACTGTGAGACGCCGAAGACAGCGCTACAGGGAGACAGGACGGACAGCTGATCGTCCTTAGTGACTGACAATGTGAAACAACACCTGCACAGGATCGGTACATCCGAACATCACACCTGCAGGACAGGTACAGGATGGCAACAACAGCCTGAGTTACACCATGAACGCACAATCCCTTCATCAGCGCTCAGACTGTCCGCAATAGGCTGAGAGAGGCTGGACTAAGGGCTTGCAGGCCTGTTGTAAGGCAGGTCCTCACCAGACATCACCGGAAACAACGTGGCCTATGGGCACAAACCCATCGTCGCTGGACCAGACGGGACTGGCAAAAAGTGCTCTTCACTGACAAGTCGCGGTTTTGTCTCACCAGGGGTGATGGTAGGATTCGCGTTTATTGTCGACGGAATGAGCATTACACTGAGGCCTGTACTCTGGAGCAGGATCGATTTGGAGGTGGAGGGTCCATCATGGTCTGGGGCGGTGTGTCACAGCATCATCAGACTTAGCTTATTGTCATTGCAGGCAATCTCAATGCTGTGCGTTACAGGGAAGACATCCTCCTCCCTCATGTGGTACCCTTCCTGCAGGCTCATCCTGACATGACCCACCAGCATGACCATGCCACCAGCCATACTGCACGTTCTGTGCGTGATTTCCTGCAAGACAGGAATGTCAGTGTTCTACCATGGCCAGCTGAAGAGCCCGGATCTCAATCCCATTGAGCACGTCTGAGACCTGTTGAATCGTGCCGAGTGAGGGCTACGGCCATTCCCCCCAGACATGTCCGGGAACTTGCAGGTGCCTTGGTGGAAGAGTGGGGTAACATCTCACAGCAAAAACTGGCAAATATGGTGCAGTCCTTGAGGAGGAGCTGCACTGCAGTAGTTAATGCAGCTGGTGGCCACACAAGATACTGGCTGTTACTTTTGATTATGACCCCCCCCCCCCCTTTGTTCAGGGACACATTATTCCATTTGTTAGTCACGTGTCTTTGGAACTTGTTCAGTTTGTCCCAGTTATTGAATCTTGTTATGTTCATACAAATATTTACAGGTTAAGTTTTCTGAAAATAAACGCAGTTGACAGTGAGAGGACACGTCTTTTTTTGCTGAGTTTAGTAACCAAAAAAGTGTTAAACAAATCAAAATATAATTTATATTTGAGATTCTTCATATAGCCACCCTTTGCCTTGATGACAGCTTTGCACACTCTATATTACTCCACTCAGACACTACCGGAGTTGAGAAGATTGAGTCAAACCAAGGTCTCATGTGTGCCCCCTCTCTCCTTCATAGTTTTTTCTGTCAGATGAAGATCACCTGGCCACACCAACCACAGACATACCCTGCCCTGCCCGAGGGCTGGAGGTTGTTCCCCAGTCTGCCGTGAGCACTGTCCCTGAAGATGCCACCTCCACGGAGTGAGTACACCTCTCTAAGTGCACCCCCATTTTCCATTCCATTATTACCATAATGATGTGATCGGGTGAGAATCTTTGGCAGTTGAAGTGTGTCATCCTCCTTTGCGGCACAACACAGCAAGGACTGTTTTATAACACGTAGCCTGATACTGCTCGCTTTGAGGCGTTCTCCTTCGCTGATTGGATGAGAGAGATTTGTGTGTGTGTCGCCCACTTTACGTTACCATGTCCCAGGCATCCAGGCAGCCTGCAGGGTTCTGATCTAATAGGGCCTGATTCCACCAGCAAGAACAAAGAGCCATATTTCACCTGTCTGACTGTTTCCATAGAGAATTCCGACCCTTCATACTAACACACCTCTCCTTTTGACCCTCCACCTATGGCATTTAGTCTCAGGACACATTAGTGCTTTGTCTTGTCTAGGATATAGCTTTGTGGGCTCTCCTTTCATCTCCTTTCTCAAGTCTGCTGTAATATCACTCTGTGGATTTCCTCCTACTACTTCTAAAACTGCACACTACACATTGGAAGGTAGAGGTGTCACCCAAGTGAAATATTCTGACTGCAGAGGGATCTTTGGAATATAGTTGTTTTCTGAAATGAACAGCTTTTTGGAGACCTTGAGTGTTTTTCAGGTTTCGGAAGGATCTGCCTGGACTGATGAATTCTTAGTGGGAGTTTTCAATCTTTTCGTTTATCGATAGCGACATTCAGACTTGGGTTTCATTTGATTAAGTATTTTTTCTTCTCCTGTGAATTGAGCTTTTCTGTATGTTTGATGTGCTTGTTCCAAGGAGTGTAGAGGGAGACCGACAAACCATTCTCCTTTTGTATCTTAGAAAATGTGCATTTTTGTCATTTACTGGCCCAGTCTCCTAGATGTAAAAGTTATGTTGTGTAGCTCACTCCAGGTTCACGTCTAATATTTTGTTCACCTTAATGTTAACTCTAATTTCTTTCTCTCCTCTCCCAGAAAGCCCTGTCCGGCCTCGTCCAGCAGTGACCCATCCGACCCCACCCCTCTTATCCGCGTGGCCAGCCGCAGCTACGACCTGCAGGAGCGCCGGTGCACCGGCAACATGACTGGCGCCGAGCAGGCTAAGTACGAGCGCATCCCCACGGACGAGAGCGAGGCGCAGACACTGGCCTCCGCCGACCTGGATGGGATCAAAAGTGAGTCTTGAGGAATATTGCCAACCTCGGTCACTTCATGTTCAGCTTTTGTTCTCACTGAAGCAATGTTTTAGTGCTTACTGTAATTCCACGGTTGTTTGTATAATTTAATTCAGAGCCAAGACGACATGCGGGTTCTCTCTTTGTTTAGACAGCATGTTATATTTAAAGTTCTTATACTTGTACATTTTTAAGGGCTGTTTTGTCATTTGGGAGATTTATTCAGAACCCCGGTACTCTGAACTAACCTTTCCCTGACCTAAGAATCTAAACTCTCCCTGACCTTCGTGTTCACTCAGACTACTGTGCCAGATTAACTTTTAAAGATGTATTTTTACATTTTACTTCTTCAAGTGCTTAATATCTTGCTCTTTGTGTATTTGCGCCTGTTTGTGTGTGTGCTTATGTGAAGAGAAGAGTCTTTGGCTCCACTGAAGGTCAGAATGCCCTAAACAGAGAGAAAGAAGGGAAACACACTGGGGTACATTAATGTCCTGTGACGTCTCCAGCTCCAGTGGCAACCGGGGTGATTTACGTCAGGGGGTCGACCCCTCAGCGGACAGCGGCAGCTTATCAGAGAGTGTGGCGGACGCTGACAAAATAGGAGCGACGTCCTCTAATTAAATTAGCCTGTTCCCGCTCTAAGCTAAGGCCCCTGGAACCAGGCCCGAGTCAACCCGGTGGCTAATTGAGAAAGCTGCCCCTCTGGTTCACAACCCCTGAGTCTTAAGTGCCAATAAAACAATGTGGAAGAGCTAAGTCGTCTGGGGGGAGAAGCTGAATTGCATGGAGATGATTTGATGTGGGTCCAGTGCCAACATTGGGCTACGTGACATAGAGGGTGTGGCCTTTGTCAGGGTCCCTGACCGCATCAGGAGTCTCCTCGGTGGATCCTCTTTTATCTGCTTCCCAGCACTGCAAAGCAGCCTGGGAAAGTGCCTCTGCGGCTGGCCGCTGCTCAACGATCGGAATTATTAGATCACTGTCTCATTCCTCTTTTGTTCAACCCTCCTGTTAGCACCTCTGCTAGTTAATGCGCTTGGACACTTTCTACCCTAACCAGGTCAGGTGGGGGTCAAGAAATGCTTTTTTTCCCCTAACTCCATTCCTGGACACGCAAAGACTTGTGCTTGAGATTGGAGAGGTCACGGTTCCTCATTCCCATGCCAGCACTATGCCCACCACCAAGCACCTCTCCTTCAAGAGTGCCAGCCTTGCCTGGGCCAAGTCCCACTCCAGGACTTCCCAGACAACCACACACGCGCAACTGGAATCTGGCACATTGTGAAGCCTCTAAGGCGGACGAATGGTTCCAGTAGACATAGCCCCAAGGTCTGACAAGGTACAGCGACACCTTACAGTGAAACCCAGATAATGAACAAGAGGCTCAAATGACAGAAGATGATACTTCGTTTCTCTCCAGTTTCACTCGCAGAGTTTTCAAAGGACGTACAGGACAACTTGTTCTTCAGGAGAAATGCTGTCATTTTTATACACCCTCAGTTTTAGGTGATGAATTGATGAAGGTGCTCAACGACCAGGGTGTTTCTCAAACAGGGAAGGAGCCCACTGACAAAGGTAAGGTTGGTTCCTACCTCTGAGAGGATCATCCACACCCGTTGCCGCATTCCCTCTGAGATGTATCCAACCAGCTCACTTTCATCCAGCCTTATTATCTAAACTGTCCTTGGTTTGCGGCCAGCCTGGTAACCCAACTAGGGTTTAATAGCGGAAACCAGGTTACTGAGGTTTCCGGCCCAAACCCACTCCCGTTTCCCAGGATAAATAACTGAGAAAACGGTAAATTATAATAAATTATTTATATGAACAGCTTGAAGTGAAATAGAACTGTTAAATTATATGCAATGTCCAAATCTGTCTTTACGGCTTCCTCTGCTCTGCTATCTGCATGATCAATCATCAACACTCAGGGTGGGGACAGACAGCGCATCTCATATGGAGTGCAGTTCACAATGCATGTATCATCTCATCAGCAGGTAACTTTTTTTTCTTGTGACCGGTACATTTACTGTAGCATAGCCTATGCTACAGTAATATTTGGACTACTATTTGAATATGCATGTAATTTACACATCTCCGTCTGGCTTTCAGGGGTCATCTTATTTTTTTATTAAGATCCTATTTAAAAATTGCTACTGCAGAGTTTCAAAACAGCCTATCACTCGAATATCGCTCCAGCAGGTATATTGCACTGGTCATCCCCAAAGCCAACACTTCCTTTGGCTGCCTTTCCTTAAAGCTCTGCTGCCAATGACTGGAATGAATTGCATAAATCTCTGAAGCTAGAGTCTTATATCTCTCTCTCTAACTTTAAGCATCAGCTGTCAGAGCAGCTTACCCTGTACCTGTACACAGCCAATCTGTAAATAGCACACCCGACTACCTCATCCCCATATCCCCATATAATTACTTACCCTCTTGCTCTTTTACACCCCAGAATCTCTACTTGCACATCATCTGCACATCTATCACTCCAATTCATGCTAAATTGTAATTATTTTCGCCTCTAGGGCCTATTTATTGCCTAGCTCCCTACTCTTCTACATTTGCACACACTGTACATAGATTTTTCTATTATTTCTGTTCTTTACAGTTATTGACTGTACGTTTGTTGACTTGTAACTCTGTTGTTTTTGTCGCATTGCTTTACTTTATCTTGGTCAGGTCACAGTTGTAAATGAGAACTTGTTTTCAACAGGCCTACCTGGTTAAATAAAGGTGAAATAATAAAAATACAGATAAGTTGAAATTCACACCTTATTGGGTTTTGACCATTGCAGAACCCATTTTATTTTTGTGAACTTAAGTTAACAATTTTTATTTAGCAAATAAAGACAACTGGCATGGACAAAATTATTGGCACACCGGAGCAGGTACTTGGTTACACCGCCTTTGGCCAATATAACAGCCAACAAATGAGTTTTTGGAGTGCATCAGTCCAACAACCATTTGTCTAATGAAGGTTGTGAATCATCCATCAGGACAACCCCAAACACACATCAAAGCACCCTGAAATTGTTCAAGAAGAAACACTGGACTGTTCTGGAGTTGCCACCGAAGAGTCCAGATCTGAATCACATTTATAACCTATGGCAAGAGATGAAAACAGCAGTTGGAGGGCAAACATTAAAGAATTAGAGCAGTTTGCTGCTGAAAAGTGAGCCAAATTGCCAGTAGAATGTTGCAGCAAGCTCATTGATGGCTCCAAGAAGTGTTTGTCTGCAGTTAACTTGGCCAAAAGCTGTGTAACCGTGTCTTTATTTTCAAAATAATATTGTAAACTTAAGTTTACAAAAATAAAATTAGTATTTCTGCGTTGATGACAATCCAATAGCACAGTATGGAGAACACTTTTTTTTTTTTTTATGAAATAGGGAATTCTTTAAAGACTATGCAGAAATTGCTTCACCAATTTCCTGGTTGCTAAAATTCTATTAGTTTGCTTAATTTGTGACAAAGCAAGCATAGAATCGTTATACCATCTAAACAGCTGTGAAATATATTTTCCATAACCCAAAATATTGTTTTTTTCTACTGTTTGAAGCTGTTGTGCAAAACTGAAAATAAAAAAATGCAAAAACAGGAAGCATAGAAATAGCGCACATACAACAGATCCTAACGCTTCTTAGACATTCTTTCAATGAGAATGACAGATCTATTACCCATTTCTAAGTGAATTTGGTCCGGTCACCCAAAAAGTGATGCATTTTAAGAAAAGTGTAAGTGTGCCAATATATTTGCCGCAACTGTATATTCTGTGCCTTTGCGAAGGAATATCATAACCCTGGGAGGTTCTCCAATGTCTCGCGAAGAAGTGCACGTATTTGGAGATTGTTTTGCTGTTTTACTAGACTTTGAATATGCCTTTTGAGCATTGTGAAGTTATTAATTACACTTTTGTTCATCTATAAAACAAACTCTTGGTCCTGAGTCTTATGTTTGGAGCAAATCCAGAACAACACATTACTGAGTACCACTCTCTTTTTTTTTTTAAGCGTAGTGGTGGCTGCATCATGTTATGGGTGTGCTTGTAATCGTTAAGGACTGGGGAGTTTTTCAGTCAAGAGGTATGTATACTTTCTGAAGGCACTGTACCAATAGGTGCCCTCCTTTTGCGAGGCATTGGGAAACCTCACTGGTCTTTGTGGTTGACTCTGTTTGAAATTCACTGCTCGACTGAGGGACCTTGAAGATGATTGTATGTGTGGGGTACAGAGATGAGGTAGTCAGGAAAAAAAATTCTAACCCAGAAATTCCAGTCCATATGATACATTATAATACAATACATGTTTACAGTACACACTCAAAGATTAGTGGAGCTTGTTTCATTTATTTACCCAAGACCGCATACATCTATGGGCTTTTGTGTTTTTCTGTCGTGCGTAATGTACGGTAGCCTATGTATTGGATAACAGCACAATAATTTGGCCTTTTTTGGGGATTGGGCTCATAACATTTATTTAATGTAGGTCTCCGGCAGCATCAGGCTTGAATTTTCATGCCTCTCAAAACACGAATCAAATCCAGAAATTCATATGTTGTGTATGGTTTAGAATGACACTTGTGGTTTTGGCGGGAAATACCGGGTTACCTGGGAGAAAAAGAAGAAAAAAAATCTTGGTGTGGAACATTTTGTAAAATATTAAAGCCTAAACCCAACCCCACAGCAGTGCCAGGTGAAAAAAAGCAACGGCCTGTTCTGTGACTGTGGGTCTCTGAGATGTGATCTAGTGGCGGGATGGTGGAGGTCATTGCAGAGCCAAGAGCTCAGTGTTGGGCAGACCAATGTCTTGGGAAAAAGCTGCAACACTACAATGTTGTAATACTTGATAATGTAATGTTGACCACTGTTATTAGTGTTTGGGATCACAATCACCACCACACCCTCTCTCAATATTGCTCATTCTGTATCTCTGGCTATGATTTTTCACTCACCTCTCCTCTCTCTCTTTAGGCCATCGTTTTGAGGATGTCCCTGGGGTACGGAGACACCTGGTCAGAAAGAGCACCAAAGGCCAAGTGGTGCATGTCGGCAAGGACCACAAGGAGCCCTGCACACGCAGCCAAAAAAAGGACCGGACCCCACATGAGGTGAGCGACGGAAAATACAACCTGTAGTATCCACTCCTTTGCTGATGTTGGGACACATTGTCACATCCCTTGTTTCAGATATGATGGAGTTTTATTCATCAGATGGTTTTCATGGATTTGCTGATGTTTTTGGCAAGGATGGTTTGAATGTAAATATGGTTAATTGCTTCTTGGTCCATATTTAAATAAATAAAACTAAAATTGGAACATCAACTGGAAAATCTGCTACAGTATATTTTGTGGATGAGAGAGTGGGCAGGACACAATTAAAAATGAATGAATGAGTTCTTTCCTTTCACACACCCAATAGAAAGGGGCAGAGAAGAGCTCAGGTAAGGAGACACCGGGTTCTCCCTGAGAGAGGGAGCCATGTTCTATTAACACACACGCATAGGTCCCCAGCAGCCAGGTAAACAACAGGTTCCTCTCAGGGTAAAGTGTGTGTGTGGGGAGATGTAAGGGTCCCCTGCTCTGTGCACGGGTCTGTGTTAGTCGGCAGTATATTAAGCCCACACCACCTCCACCCTCTCGCTCCTTCCAGTCGTTACCACCAGTGGGTCTGTAACTTATCATTCTGCCTCCCGGCCAGACGGCATGGTCATACTGGACTACTTCGGCCAAATGGCCCGGCCCCACAAGGTGAGGTGGCTCAGTCGGCCAAATGCATGTTCCAGGAGTGTGTGCATGTAGCAACGTGTCTTCACATGAGAGTAGGTGCAGTATGGTTACTCGATAATCATTAGTTGTGTTGTTGGCTTGGTACTGAAACAGGTAATGGTTGGTTGGGTGTCACTAACTCATGAGCATGTAGTTAGATTGGTTTCTCTTTAACCAGACTTTTGGGAAGTGATAAGGCTGTAGGGTGTAATACTGTGTTTCTACTGATGATAGTATCTACTGTATTTATACTGTATTTTTACTCATCACAGTTTGTGATGTGTGAGAAAAAAACTAATTTAAACAGAGCATCTGTTGAGCTCATGAAAAATGGTTTTCACTGAAACGTTACATTCGCCTGTTGCTTAGGCTATTTACCACTGCCTATATTTGAGAAGTGTATTGGCATTGTGGATAATTTCATTGCATAGTTGTTCTTAACATAACCGAGTAACACTGGTGAGTGTGTTTCTGTTTGACGTCAACATGCAGCGCAGACTTGGGAACAAGTACTATTTAAAATCTTTCAAATACTTTGAGCGTTTGATGTCAGATGGACGGGTTTGCAGTTTTGGGACTTTTCTATTGGTCCATTAAGCCAGGCAAGCTCAATCAAGCACAGATGGTCATGTATTTTAAATGATTTCAAGTAACATTTGAATCCAGGTCTGATGCACCTTGCATGGTTTTCAGAAGTCAATAGGTTCAAGGACCAGTGCGAACTACTTTCACACTTTGGAAAGTGAAACTAGAATACAATTACATATAGTTCTCTGGATGTGTTTTCTGATCCTTAGAATACTTTTTGACTGTCTTTAAAGAAACAGCATGAGCCTGAGAAGAGCTAGCGTTAATTCTGAAGCAATATTTGTAGAAGAATTCAATCCGACGCAGATACAGCCACATTAAGCATACTGAAAACAATTTCCCCTGAAAGATCAGTTATTCAGATCCTCACTGAATCTAATCCGATTGGCTCAATGGTAACTTGGTTGGAAGGAGATACTGGTTTGAACATTTACGATTCAGACTCCTGGATGTCCATGGGCATACACTGAAAAATATTGACTTGCATTGGTTTTTGGACAAACATGATTTTTTAAAAGTTAGCCGTTGGAGAAAGTGGCCACCGGCCAGATAAAAATATATAAAAAAAATAAAGCATGGATTGCTCTCTTATCTTGTCCATAGAGTGGTTAAGAGGGTTGAAGAAACCAATGTTATTTGGGTACACTATCCCTTTAAATTCAGCCTGTGTCCCCCTCAGGTGTTTGTGGAGCTGAACGAGCTTATCATGGATAAGAACCAGGAGATGCAGTGGCGGGAGACGGCCCGTTGGATTAAGTTTGAGGAGGACGTGGAGGAGGAGACGGACCGCTGGGGCAAACCCCATGTGGCCTCGCTCTCCTTCCGCAGCCTGTTGGAGCTCCGCAAGACCATCTCCCATGGTAGGAGAGAGTTTAGAGAGAGAAGACTGTGTGCCGTGTTTACCCTATATGAATCGTTGCCGCCACCCCTAAATATATAGAGTACCAGTCAAAAGTTTGGACACACCTACTCATTCAAGGGTTTTTCTTAATTTTTTACTATTTTCTATATTATAGAATATTAGTGAAGACATCAAAACTATAAAATAACACATATGGAATCATGTAGTAACCAACATTTTAGATTCTTCAAAGCAGCCACCCTTTGCTTTGCTCATGAGAGCCAGTTTCAACTCAGTGCTTGATGGTTTTTGCAACTGCACTTGAAGAAACTTTCAAAGTTCTTGACATATTCCGCATTGCCTGGCCTTCATGTCTTAAAGTAATGATGGTCTGTCATTTATGTTTGCTTATTTGAGCCGTTCTTGCCATAATAAGGATTTGGTCTTTTACCAAATAGGGCTATCTTATGTATGCCAACTATACCTTGTCACAACACAACTCATTGGCTCAAATGTATTAAGAAGGAAAGACAATTCCACAAATTAGCAAGGCACACCCTTCGATTGAAATACATTCCAGGTGACTTCCTCATGAAGCTGGTTGAGAGAATGCCAAGAGTGTGCAAAGCTGTCATCAAGGCAAAGGGTGGCTACTTTGAAGAATCTTAAATATAAAATATATTTTGATTTGTTTGTCTTTTTTTTGGTTACTATGCGATTCCACATGTGTTATTTCATAGTTTTGATGTCTTCACTAATATTCTACTATATAGAACATAGTAAAAATAAGGAAAAACCCTTGAATGAGTAGGTATTTTCCAAACTTTTGACAGGTACTGTGTATGTATACATGTATGTTGACTCCAATGCTTCCCACAACTGTGCCAAGATGGCTGGATGTCCTTTGGGTGCTGGACTATTCTTGATACAGGAAACTGTTGAGCATAAAAAACACAGCAGCGCTGCAATTCTTGACACTCAAACCGGTGCGCTTGGCACCTACTACCATACCCCGTTCAAAGGCACTTAAATATTTTGTCTTTCCCATTCACCTCTGAATGGCACACATGCTCAGTCCATATCTCAATTGTCTTCAGGCTTAAAAATCCTTCTTTAATCCGTCACCTCCCCTTCGTCTACACTGATTGAAGTTGATTTTAAGTGACATCAATAAGGGATCATAGCTTTCACCTGGATTTACCTGGCCAATCTGTAATGTTTTGTAAAGGCAGTGTATTTTTTGGGGCGAGACAAAGTATTTAAGTGCCTTTGAACAGCGTATGGTAGTAGGTGCTAGGTGTCAAGAACTGCAACGCTGCTGGGTCTTTCATGCTCAACAGTTTCCTGTGTGTGTATCAAGAATGGTCCACCACCCAAAGGAAATCCATCCAACTTGACACAACTGTGGGAAGCATTGGTGTCAGCATGGGCCAGCATACTTGTGGAATATTACAAGACCTTGTAGAGTCCATATCCCAATGAATTGAGGGTGTTCTGAGGACAAAATGGGGGGGTGCAACTCAATAGGAAGCTGTTCTTAATGTTTTGAACACTCAGTGTACGTGTGTGTGAGTGTATGTCTGTGTGTGCCCACCCTGCTGTGACCTCGGTGTCATGTGCGCCCTCTGCCACCAGGGGCGGTGTTGTTGGACCTGGACCAGAAGACCTTGCCTGGCATTGCCCACCAGGTGGTAGAGCAGATGATCATTTCAGACCAGATCAAGGCTGAGGACCGCGCAAACGTGCTCCGAGCTCTGCTGCTCAAACACAGGTACACCACCACCACTACACCTAAACACCAACCAGGACAGCTCAGTGTAAAATACTTATTGAGTATCTAGTAACCTAAATATGGAAGTACGGAATACTTCAATTAAGTGTGTGGACACTTTAAACTCTGGATATTGTTTTTCAACAGGAAAAGTATAATAAAAACTATCTGGAGTTTGTCTACCATTTTGATCTCAGATGAAATAGCGTTATTAGTTCAGCATGTCAATTTACACAATGTTAACCTTGCGATGTCTCTGCCTGGTCCCGCCGCCTGCTTGCTTGATAGCGTGCGAGAGGGCAAGGTGCGACATATGCATCTCCTGCTCAACCTCTGTGCCTTTACCTCCCTCACCCTGCAGTCACCCAAGCGATGAGAAGGAGCACAGCCACAACCCCTTCCCCAGGAACATCTCGGCGGCCAGCCTGGGCAACCTGCTGCCCCAGCAACACAGCTCCAACCACATCCACCATCCAGAGCCCTCCATCACAGACCCCCTCATGGGCTCGGCCAGCACAGGGGAGCAGGAGACATGTATCGACATGGAGAAGAACGACCTGCAGGTAGCTACAGTATAGTGTTGATTTTATGTAAGGAGTAAATGCTGACGTTTATTTTTCTAAGGTAATGTACAGAACTGAGGCATGTATACCCGTGTATACCACAGTTGCAAAAAACAAAAACAATAAAGCGCACATTTACCAGTAAAAAAAGAAATAATAATAATAATTATACTCTTTTGGGTGCTAGAGAAGCACCCCAGTCTTTTGGTTGCTATTTATGGACACCTCCCAGTTGTTCGTTCTATATGTTCAGTTGCCATACACGCTGGCAACGTTCTTGTCCCTTGCTTGCTAGCTACCCAACTAGCTACGGCTAACAGAGTCACAACCTCTGAATCCAGAATAACAGCATTTGTTTAAGCTGTTTTCTATTGACATTCATTTGGATACATCCATAATGTCTGTAAAAACAAATCAATACTAGCTAGCTAAGTTTTTCCTCATTGGACCTGCGTTTACAATGTATCCCATTTCTGTTTGTGTGGTTGTCGGTTTAGCTTTGTAATTTGTAACAAGTGTGGTCTGCATCTTTGGGTGCATATTTCATCATGTTTGCAAGGTGTCCCGATAGCTTTTCCAACTGTCCCGTTATTTGGGTTTAATGTCCATTTTAAAATGCCCTTTTAGCCAATCAGAAACAAGTATTCAACAGTGCTGTGTATAAGTAGTGAGGAATGTATTAGGCAGATTATTCTACTGCTAAATAGAGAGAGAGTGTGTGTGCAAATTGTGTACACAGATATTGAACTATCTTCATTGGATAATTCTTTGTGGAGGGGGCAGTCTGTCCCATTGAGTTACCATGGCCTGGGTTAAGTCTGTCCTGATTGGTATTGCAGCAGAAGGAGTCTACTCCAAATATCGGCATACACAGGTCGAAGTCCAAGCATGAGCTCAAGCTGCTGGAGAAGATTCCAGAGAATGCTGAGGCCACTGTTGTCCTTGTGGGTGAGTGGTCTTTTTTTAACTCATCTAAGAACCAGAAGTACCAGAAAGCATCTCCTGTTACCTTTTTCAAATAACCTACTACCACTACGACCCCTTCTTCTTCTTCGGGTACTTATATTTGTCCTATTTGACACATTATTTTATTTTTTTCTATTTTCTTTTGGGGGGTGTTGCATGTCCCAAATCTCCCTGATACACACTCGATGAGTGGGGTCACGGCCAGGATCAAATAACATCTGAAACAGTAGTCTAATATCAAGTATTCCCACTCTGTGCAGTGTAACCGCATGCCCTATAACCCTCTGTCCCCCCTTCCTCTCCTCCAGGCAGCGTGGACTTCCTGGAGCAGCCCACCATGGCCTTTGTGCGGCTGCAGGAGGCGGAGGAGCTAGACTCTGTCCTGGAGGTCCCAGTGCCAGTCAGGTTCATCTTTGTCCTGCTGGGTCCCCCCAGCACCAACATGGACTACCACCAAATCGGACGCTCCATCTCCACACTCATGTCTGACAAGGTCAGTGCGCTGTACTGTGAAGGCGAGAGGAGAGCAAGAGTCAATTGATTGAGGTTTAGTAGAACATCTGTGGGCCGAGTTTCCTGGCCACAGATTAAGCCCAGTCCTGGAGAGAAAATCACTTTCAATGAGAATCTGCATTGAAAATGCTTTTTAGTCCAGGACTAGGCTTAATCTGTGTCCTGGAAACCATCCCTATATGTTTTTGTTACTATGGTCATAACCATAATATGTAGTATTTAATTCCGCACACAACTCTGAATGCAAAAAAGAAAATCCAAACACAGAGTGAACCTGTTTTGTTCTATGAAGGCTCACATACTATAGGACAATGAGTATAACTCCAGTGTTTTTCCTGTTCTCCCGCGCAGCACTTCCATGAGTCGGCCTACCTGGCGGACGACCGCCAGGACCTGCTCAACGCCATCAACGGCTTCCTGGACTGCAGCATCGTTCTGCCCCCCTCCGAGATGGGCGGTGAGGAGCTGCTACGCTCCGTGGCACGCTTCCAGAAGGAGATGCTTCGCAAGCGGGAGGAGCAAGGAGCCCTGCTGGCCAAGGAGCCCAAGAGCCAGAAGGAAAAAGGTGGAGGAATCCCGCAATTTTGTTCACAGAAAAATGATGTCCTAACTTTCCTAGCTTCTCAGACCGTTACATGGAGCCGGATGATAATATTTTGAAAGTTTCCTTTTTTTTAAATGCAAAAAAAGATTCCAAAGAAACGTCACTTTTCTAGTCCAGTATTTGAAATCGGTCTATGTTTATGTATTCCAGAGGCCCTCCTCTCACCCGGGATGCCGGGAGACGACCCCCTGCAGCGTACTGGACGCCCCTTCGGAGGCTTAATCCGAGACGTGAAGCGCCGCTACCCAAAGTACGTGAGTGACTTCAAGGACGCGCTGAACGCCCAGTGCGCTGCGGCCATCATCTTCATCTACTTCGCTGCCCTCTCCCCCGCCATAACCTTCGGAGGCCTCCTGGGTGAGTCCCAGGGGTTAAATGCAGCCAGCTAGCAAATTCTGGTACATTTACAGAAATGTCCCTGTGTAAGTTAAGAAAGTGACGGAAACAATGAACAGGAGGCAAAAAATAACCACAACTACCCATCTACCTCTATCAACACACAACCAGACACTTAGCATGTGTTTAAAGTAGGCATTGGAGCTATATTGAATATGTACTGAGAATGGAATTCGTAGCTTTTTAAAAAACATTCTTAGGCCATTCTCTGAATGTTGCCTGTGTGGGTTCTTGACTGTGTGCCTTGTGGTAGGTGAGAAGACTGAGGGTCTGATCGGTGTGTCTGAGCTGATCGTGGCCACAGCTGTGCAGGGTGTTCTTTTCTGCCTCCTGGGGGCCCAGCCGCTCCTGGTGGTGGGGTTCTCCGGACCCCTGCTCGTCTTTGAAGAGGCCTTCTACTCTGTAAGTTACCTCAGAGATTACATTATTGACTACCGTTTAAGAGTAGGGCTGGGCGATATGGCCAGAATATATCAATATAGATAGATAGATATATTTTGGCCATATCGCCCAGCCCTACTCTTACGCGGTAGTCAATAATGTAATCTCACATATATATATATTGCTTTATGAGTAGTGCGTGACCCTAGGGTGGCAACACCCATTCTAAATTACTGTATTTCAATGGGTCTTTCTCCATTCTGATTGTTTTGTGCTGTTCAATTCAACTTCAACCTAAAATAATTTCCTGCGTTTCCATCAATTTCTGCATTTCCTACACTCATTTGAGATCATTTACGACATGGACAAAAATACTAGGCCTTATAATTATGCAATTGCGATTTAGATCAAAACACTTGGGTGAACTTTTGATATGGTTCCCAATCAGAGACGACGACAAACACCTGCCACTGATTGAGAACCATATCAGGCCAAAACACATAGAAACAGACTAACTAGACATGCAACATAGAATGCCCACTCATATCACACCCTGACCAAACAAAACATAGAAACAAACAACTCAAATAATGGTCAGAGTGTGACAGTACCCCCCCTCCCCCTAAGGTGCGGACTCCGGCCGCAAAACCTAAACCTATAGGGGAGGGTCTGGGTGGGCATCTGGCCGCGGTGGTGGCTCTGGCGGGTCCTGGCTGGCTGATGGCTCTGGCGGGTCCTGGCTGGTTGACGGTTCTGGCGGGTCCTGGCTGGCTGACGGCTCTGGCGGGTCCTGGCTGGCTGGCGGGTCCTGGCTGGCTGGCGGCTCTGGCGGGTCCTGGCTGGCTGGCGGGTCCTGGCTGGCTGGCGGGTCCTGGCTGGCTGGCGGCTCTGGCGGCTCCTGGCTGGCTGACGGCTCTGGAATGTACCGCACCGAGCAATGCACACGCACTGGGGAGACTGTGCGCTCCACCGCATAACATGGTGCCTGCCCGGTTCCTCTCTCTCTCCGGTAAGCACAGGAAGTTGGCACAGGTCTCCTACCTGGCGTCGCCACACTCCCTGTGTGCCCTCCCCAATACATTTTTGGGGCTGCCTCTCGGGCTTCCAGCCACGCCGCCGTGCTGCCTCCTCATACCGGCGCCTCTCTGCTTTCGCTGCCTCCAGCTCAGCTTTGGAGCGGCGATATTCCCCTGCCGTCCAGAATCTCCTCCCAAGTCCATGAGTCCTGCGTTCTTTGCCGCTGCTGCTGCTGGCCGTTACCACGCTGCTTGGTCCATTGTTGGTGGGTTATTCTGTCACGATCGTTGTAAAGAGGAGACCAAAGCGCAGCGTGGTGTGAATGCATGACTTGATGATTGACGACAAAAACACGAAGTACACTAAAACAAACTAACTAACCAGACGAACGTGACCACTATTGAAACTGAGTGCTAACATGCAACATAACATGGACAATAACCCACGAAAAACCCAAAGAAGATGGCTGCCTAAATATGGTTCCCAATCAGAGTCAACGATAAACAGCTGCCTCTAATTGAGAACCAATCTAGGCAACCATAGACATACATAAACACCTAGATGGTAAACAACCCCATAAACCTATAAAACCCCTAGACACCCCGAGTACAAAAACACATACATCACCCATGTCACACCCTGACCTAACCAAAATATATTAGGAAAACAAAGAATACTCAGGTCAGGGCATGACACTTTGCCTATTCCGCTTTGATTCAGAAGATACTGTTGCAGAAACAACATTCTGATTTAAGCCTCCACCAGTACTGGTATCAGGCTGTATTAGCTAGCTACGTTTGTGTTGACTCAGTACTTTTGCTGACTCCGCTATCCAGCTAACTATCGATTAGCATTAGTGGCTAACACGATTTAGCTTAACTTGCTAAGAAAATACAGACTAGCTATTTGCAGACGTAAGAAACATAAACTAATGTTGTAATTATAGAAGCTTGTGGATTTATATTAAGATCAAAGTGGAAACAGCATCGTTGTCATCAACGTTGTTGCATGTGCTGCATTGACCATGCAGACTGAACAAAAATGTCTCGTGGTCAAGCAACAACAAATGTGCTCCTTGAGTGACAGGATGGGACTAGGTCTGTGTGGAAAGCAGCATGGAGAGAGTGGAGAGGGATAAACTAAAATTGGACGTTACACACCGCGTATCACGTTAAACAAACAAAACATTCAAATACCGTTATAGAAGGTAAAGAAAACCCCAAACCAGTCCATGCATCAATACCGGCATAGTAAAATACGGTATACCGCCCAGCCCTACATAAGACTCCCTTTTGTATTTTCCTGCTGTTGGTGTTGACCTGTATGCATGGCCACTCTTCCATCAGTGTCAGAACTCGATACTCAGTTCTGTCTTAATTGCTTCCTTTACCATTCTCTCTCTGTGTGTGTCCATAGTTCTGTAAGGGGAACGGGATAGAGTACCTGACGGGCCGGGTGTGGATTGGCTTCTGGCTCATCGTCATCGTGGTGACAACAGTGGCCTTGGAAGGTAGCTTCCTGGTCCGCTTTGTCTCACGCTTCACCCAGGAGATCTTCTCCTTCCTCATCTCGCTCATCTTCATCTTCGAGACCTTCTCCAAGATAGGCAAGGTACTATACACTTGACACTCCGTTAACTATAGTATTGAAATTGATAGAAATGATTTAGTGCCCTTGTAAGTGCTAAAAGCACTTTACGTTGTAGAGAGGGGATCCAATCTGACTACTGATAATAAATGGAACTGACTAGATTGGACTGTTCTCAAAACATGGGGTCAAAACGAGTATGTTTTCCTAACGGGTACACTCTTAAGAAAATCTTTTGTGGTTGAGTGGCCCTGATCCGAGAACAAAGTGAAAGGGACAGACAGCCCGACTTTTATCTGGGCTTATGATTTCAGGAATGTTACTATTTTTAGACCTCTGTCGAACACAAGACTTTCAAGGGATTATTTGTGTCTGGATTAATCTGTTTGCTGGGACCTTACAGGTATGAGGTATGTACATTTTAATCCCTCTGAAGCCGTGTTGAAGTGGTGTGTGTGTGTGTGTGTGTGTGTGTGAGTGAAGCGGTGCTTTAATGTGAACACTTTTTTTCCTGTGTTGCCGGGCAGATTTTCATGGAGCACCCACTGCAGCGCTGTTACCTTGACAACAGCACGGCGGAGAACGCAACGGTGGAGAATAGCACCCTGGAGCTATTGCTTGGCAACAGCACTATTTCAGTGGTGTCGGTGAAGGTCCTAGGGGAACCCAACACAGCACTGCTCTCCCTTGTACTCATGTCTGGAACCTTCTTCATTGCATTCTACCTGCGCAAGTTCAAAAACAGTGCCTTCTTCCCTGGCAAGGTAAGACACTGTTACACTTTATGAGGTGAAGGGGCTAATTTCATCCTCACTCTAAGCACAATAGGGTTATCAGGGTGTATTTCAATTCAATACAAACTTAAAGGGATAATTTGTGATTTTGGCAATGAGGCCGTTTATCTACTTCACCAGAGTCAGATGAACTCGTGGATAACATTTTTATGTCTCTGTGTCCAGTATGAAGGTATTTGAGGTAGTTTCGCGAACCAATGCTAACTAGCCTCATTGCCAGACTCCCGAAGTATCCCTTTAATTATTTAGAACCTAGTTTATTGTAGAATCACAGAACTTCACTCCCCAGTGTCCCATCATGGGCTGTGTGTTATGCATTGCCTACACCTAACTATTTTGTGTTGTTCAGCTCCGTAGGATTATTGGAGATTTCGGGGTCCCCATAGCCATCCTCATCATGGTCCTAGTGGACTACAGTATACGTGACACTTACACACAGGTGAGTAGTACTGCAATGAAAATAATTCCAAAGCCCTTTATTAGTTTGTTCATTGTATTGTCTAGATTAATAAGCTTAACTACTGTTTTACTGAGAAATTATAAAGAACTAGTTACTTTGAAGACATATTAGTGCATGTTATGTCATCACCCTCTAAAACACATCACTTCCCTGACCCCTGACCTTGTGTAGAAACTGAGCGTGCCCAGTGGCTTCTCTGTGACCAGTCCTGAGAAGCGTGGCTGGGTGATCAACCCCCTAGGCATGTACACCCCGTTCCCCATCTGGATGATGTTTGGCAGTGTGCTGCCCGCCCTGCTGGTCTTCATCCTCATCTTCATGGAGACACAGATCACCACGTGAGACACACTGTCACACTATAGTACCCAGCACCCCTGTGTTCCATCATGAGCTCCCCCTTAGTAGCAAAATGAGTTTTGTGAATGGATACGAACTGCGGGAAATCATGGAAGACATTACATTATGTACTGTGTATGTTTTTATCCTGGCAAGTTGATTTACTCATTCTCAACTTCTCATCTGCCTTTCTTTCTTCCATTCCTCTCTTACTACCTGTCTTCCTCCCTAACTCAGTCTGATAGTGAGTAAAAAGGAGCGGATGCTGGTGAAGGGTTCTGGCTTCCACCTGGACCTGCTGGTGATCGTAGTGCTGGGCGGCACCTCTGCCCTGTTCGGCCTGCCCTGGATGGCCGCTGCCACTGTGCGCTCCGTAACGCACGCCAACGCCCTCACCGTCATGAGTAAGGCGGTCGCCCCCGGCGACAAGCCCCGCATCCAGGAGGTCAAGGAGCAGCGGGTTACAGGGTTGCTGGTGGCCATCTTAGTAGGTGAGTGTCTTTTGGATAGATGTCGAATAGACTAGACTGGAAGATGTTTGGTGCTTCTCAAAAGTTTACCGTAGCTTCCTCCACTTGACTCCTTCCCTTCTACTGCAGTGATCTGAAGACACAGAATAAAAACAAAACATATA
The DNA here is from genome assembly GCF_002021735.2 of Oncorhynchus kisutch. Lineage (NCBI taxonomy): Eukaryota > Metazoa > Chordata > Actinopteri > Salmoniformes > Salmonidae > Oncorhynchus > Oncorhynchus kisutch. The sequence continues at coordinate 47,828,604 of NC_034191.2, read as the reverse complement.
AGGGAAATATGTGACTTTGCTTTCACCTGTGTAGTTATTTCACCTCCGACTACTAGAAGAGGAAACTATTAGAGTATTGAGACGCAGTCATGTTTGCAGTAATATCTCTTAACTCTTCCTCCCTCGTCTTCCAGGCCTTTCCATAGTGATCGGAGACCTGCTGCGTCAGATCCCCATCGCTGTGCTGTTTGGCATCTTCCTCTACATGGGCGTGATGTCACTCAATGGAATCCAGTTCACCGAGCGCCTAATGTTACTGCTGATGCCCCCCAAGTACCATCCCGACCACACCTACGTCCGCAAGGTGACCACAGCTCAGAGTCACAGAGAGTAAACAGAGCAGTGGCTCTGGTTCCCTAATCCGTCGAATAGATAGCTTGGTCCCAAATCAGTTTGTGCTCTAATGAAAACTCCTATGGTCAAAAATGACAGTAGGAGTTGTCAAAACATCACAAACAGATATGGGACAGGGCTATCAAATAGAGCCTTCCCTGTATAATCCACTATATCAGGGATGGGAAACTTTGATGGGGGTGGGAGCCACAAAGAAAATATGAATTTATCATGAGACGCAGTGGCTCGTGGGTCTGCATACCCATGGGTCTGGATGTGGGTCTGCATACCCACATCCATACCCACACATGCTGTCAGAGCCAGCCCTAGCCGAAATGTTTTTGGGGGGCCCACCACCTTGCGAGCAAACATTTTTAGCTACCCCCCCCCCCTCCCCTTAAAAGCAGAGGGGGGGGGTAGCTAAAAATGTGGGCTTACAAAAGGGGGGACACCGCCAGGGGCCCATCCCTGCACTATATAAACTCATAGAGGCTATTTTCCTCAAGTGGGTACCAGAGTTTGTATACATATAGGAACACCTGCTCTTTCTATGACATAGACTGACCAGGTGAAAGCTATGAGGGGAGGAGAAAGGTTAAAGAAGGATTTTTAAGCCTCGAGACAATTGAGACATCGATTGAGGGTGAATGGGCAAGACAAAATATTTAAGTGCCTTTGAACGGGGTATGGTGGTAGGTGCCAGGAGCACAGGTTTGAGTGTGTCAAGAACTGCATCTCTACTGGGTTTTTCACGCTCAACAGTTTCCCGTGTGTATCAAGAATGGTCCACCATCCAAAGGACATCCAGCCAACTTTACTCAACTGTGGGAAGCATCAGAGTCAACATGGGCCAGCATCCCTTCGGAATGCTTTCGATACCTTGTAGAGTCCATGCCCCAACGAATTGAGGCTGTTCTGAGGGCACAAGGGTGTGCAACTCAATATTAGGAATTACATACTCATGATTTTCATTGTCCCCTTTCGAGTGTATTACGGTAATCCACTTTCTTAACTGATAGTAACTGTGTCCCCCAGGTGAAAACGCTGCGGATGCACCTGTACACACTGATCCAGCTGGTGTGTCTGGCGGCGCTGTGGGCCGTCATGTCAACCGTGGCCTCTCTGGCTTTCCCTTTTGTCCTCATCCTCACCGTCCCCGTCAAGATGTTCCTGTTGTCGCGCATCTTCACCACCCGTGAGATGCAGTGTGTAAGTTGGCCCAGAGGTGCGCACTAGGCCCGTACACTAGCTTTAGGGCCTTTCACTAGGATTCACCCTATGAGCCCTGGTCAAACATAGTGCAGGGAGTACGGTGCCGTTTGAGATGTATCCCCTTTCTCTCCCCCGAGGATGTTTCAGGAGAGGTCCTCATAGTACTTATGGCGTTTACTCTTAAAGGAGAAGATGTTTTTTTACAACCAAATCTCTATTTTTGATGTAAATGGCATGTTATAGAAAGGTCCAGACACCTTTTTTGTGATTTCACCAAACACCTATGGGGTTCCTGAAAAAACATGAACAAAGGCTCCAAAAACACCCAAATACATCCTTTTAGATACGCCAACGCTCTTAGTATAGTGATGCCGGTCTTTAGATGTGCACATGAAATTGTCATTCCTAACTTTATCTGCAACGTTATATTCCCTTTTTGTGCGCCTCAAGACGTTTCCCTTATCCAGCTGTTCGATTCTCCACGTAGCCTGCTGCTACAGGTAACTGCCAAAATTAAGGGAACACCAACATAGTGTCTTAGTAGGGTGTTGGGCCACCACTAGCTGCCAGAACAACTTCAATGCGCTTTGGCATAGATTTAACAAGTGTCTGGAACTTCCTGTGTGGAAGCACAGGCTTTTAATATATTTTGTATCCCCCATTTACTCAAGTGTTTCCTTTATTTTAGCAGTCACCTCTCCGTCCATTGTACAGGTATCGTTCGAGTCGCAACAAAATGGAGTAGAGAGTTCTGACTAAAGTTCGGAATGACACCATTTCATGTGTACAAGACCTGCATCACTATACCGGGAAGTTTTCTGTTTCTAAAATAACGTATTTGGTTTTTTTTGGAGCCTTTGTTCATGTTTTTTTCACAGTAAGGATGAGGAAGTGATTCGTATGTTTCTCAAAAAAGGTGTCTAATATGCCATTTGCATCAAAAATGTTGATTTAGTTGTAAAAAAATTACTTATCCTTCATGACTGTCTGCTCTGCTTGTTCTTCTTCAGTGGTTTTTAGCACTGGGTTGACGTAATGTACTTTGTGAAAAAGTACCCTGTAAAAAGCGCAGTACACATGAAATTTGATTGACGAAAGACATATCTATCTACCCATTTTAAAACAATCAAATCATAGTTACATTTGAGTAATTTAGCAGACGTTCTTATACAGAGCACTTTACTATTAGTGCATTCATCTTAAGATAGCTAGGTGAGATGACAACATATCACAATCCTATCAAGTACGTTTTCCCTCAACAAAATATTTATCAGCAAAGTCCGTGGCAGTAGGATAAGTGGCATTTCTGGTGGGAGGGGGCGGCGCCGTGAGTGTTGTTTAAGGTACTCGTCAGAGGTGGGGTTAACGGTACAGCTACTGCCTTGCTCTAACAGTCTGCTCTCCTCTCTCATAGCTGGATGCTGATGACGCAGAGCCCGTCTTTGACGAGAGAGAGGTCCATGATGAATACTCAGAGATGCACATGCCTGTGTGACCCACACCATCATATACCTTCCAACCACTGTATTCTTCTCTGTGTCCACACCATTCTGCCAATCAATCAACCAGCCAATGAAATGCCTGCCCAAAAGATCCACCAGCAAAGACCCTATATATATATGGTCAGAGGATCTGTCAATTATATCCTCTGACCATCATTGGGCACTGTTGGTACTGGTTTCCATTGCTTTAACCACACCTGACCAAAGGGTAAAGATGTCACATGCAGGCTTTGGTCTTCTGAGACCCAGCTCTGTCATGGAGGGGTTTAAGATCACTCATAACCCCCTGTCAATCTCATTCACTGGGACAGAGTTCAATTGGGTGACATAAGTAGATTCAACGTTCAGGCGTTCTCATGATGAGACACAGCTGGAAATGGGGACACATTATAAGGGGGAACTTCCTGTCCTCTGCAGGGGTTAGGGGTCGTAACCCTTCAGAGAGCACTTTGTGGTATGAATACAGACTGAAAGGTCCAATCGGTTCAGCATATTTATTTTGTTCATCATCCATGTTTTAAAATATTTCAACATATTTGCCTTTTTTGAGTGGGGGGGTTCAGGGGTTCAAATCCAGTTGTGTGTTTATAGATGTGTATTTTCAAGGTTTATTCCAGTGACCGTGTATGGTAGGTAGTTTAGTACACAATTATTCATTTTTCAACCCTGACAGGTTGTGCTGATTCACATTGAATGTGCAGAGGATTATATATGGGATACATTCCTTGAGTCAATATATTTAACATATTGTGCTTTCACTTTGTATGTTTAGCTCTTTTAGCTCACTAAGCGCCTTATGAAGGACATGATGGCTGGACAGAGAAACCTAATTATGTTGCTTTTGTTTTTAACAGCTGTTCCTTCAAGAGCACCTCTAAGCCCTCTGCACTTTTTAAGGCATAATATTGAATGTTTTATATTTTACTTAGTGTCTATCAAACACTATGCTGTGTATTTTTGTACGTTTTTTTAAAAAGATGCCTTAGATTTTTCTCTCCCGGCAAATCCATTAGCTAAAAAGGAAGGCGTGTGATTTTATGTTTCCAAATGATTGCAAAGGGGACACAAACTGCTCCAACCTCAGACTGATATTAAGGTAGTGTTAGCCCGGTGGTTTTACCAATAGTCATTACAACACTGCTCAGCAATCACAGCAGTCTTGTGAAGTCGTGATGAAATGAATTGTGCGTATCTATGTTATTGTGTAGTTTATTTGCTTTCATCCATTCATCATCCTCCTAGTGTTTATGCCGCCATTGTGGTGGCTAAAGTTTACCAGCAGAGGGAGACGAAATGTAACCAAAGTACACATTGTAGTACCAAATGATTTTAAAGTACTGTACTGAATGTGAAATAACTCCCCAACCATTTATTTTTTGTTAGCATTTCCTCCATAAAAGCTGAAATGGGATCACATCTCTCAAGTGCTACACAATCTCAAGACCTTTCTGAAGTACTGTCTATATGGGGCGGCAGGGTAGCCTAGTGGTTAGAGCGTTGGAGTAGTAACCGAAAGGTTGCAAGTTCGAATCCCCGAGCTGACAAGGTACAAGGTTCTGCCCCTGAACACCCACTGTTCCTAGGCCGTCATTGAAAATAAGAATTTGTTCTTAACTGACTTGCCTAGTAAAATAAAGGTTAAAATTAAAATATATACACTAAACATTGTGATACTTTCGCCAAGTACAGTAAACTTCTTGTAGTATTGTTCTAATAAGGAGCTGTTTAGTTTCACATATTTGGTCATCTAAAGTATATCCTGCTGAATCCCTTTCTGAAAGTTATCGACATGCATCTATGGGGTTCACTTTCACCTTTTGCATTCTCACTGTGTATGTTAAAGTGGTCTACCTACCAGCATAAAGCTAGTCAGTATTTGTGGGGGGGGGGGCACTAATCTATTTGTATTTTCCTGTGTGTGAGTGGTTTTATTTCTTCCCAAATCTCGGCCTTTTAAAACGTTTCAAGTTTGGTCAGAACTATCAAATGTGGGTGTTATCCCACCTGTTACTTGCCACCAGGTTTATGATGTTTCCGAGGTGGGCAAAGTGGTTCAGCGGGTCAAGACCATTTCTCTCACAACATTCAATTTTTTTGGGGGGGGGGATTTCAAGTAGTATTAGTGTTTATTATAAAAATTATCCTAAGTTTTTAGAGAGAAGCAAATGCGTTGTCTAAAATTCCTAAATGATACTGTTGACGAAATTTCTGTGTAGGCAACCTCCTTAGTGTCACCCATGCCAGGGTAATCTCTTGTGGAAAGACTACGTAAACATAAATCGTACTGTAGATCTGTCATGATACAACTGGATGTGTGAGATCTGTAGCATTAGTTCCAGTGCTTGGGTTTTTTGTCACTGGTTATTTGGACAAATCCTGATTTTTGCAGGCGTTAGCATATTTCGGATGGAGCAGGGACATTTGGCTCATATACTTGCCTGTAACTTGCAAAGAGAAAGGGTAGAGTTCTTTTGTTTTCGGTTCTGATCCTCGTTCTATCTCTTCTCTTAACACTTATGGACCCAGATCTTAATTGAACATCTGACCAATTACGCACGACTTAAGTTCTGGGTTTACTAAGATTGATGCCAGGGGGATGGCTTAAAGCCTTTTTAAAGATGTTTCTAATATATACGGATGTCTGGAGTTAGACCTATGAATATAGTTTTTTTTACCTGAAATGCAGTCATTGATTGTGAAGACTGGACCTCATGTCTGTCTTTTGTTCTTTATTGCCTCTTTATTGTTTCTCAAGCAGGGGGGAGGCCGAAGACCTCACTACTCCCCTTCAGACCAACTCCTTAACCTTTTTTTTATCCTTTAGTGTGTGTACTTTACTGTATTTATTCTTGGGATATTGCCTTTTCAACAGTAAAAGTTCAAAAATGTATCTTTCTGTGCACCTCAACTAAGCTATACTTGGCTCCATATTCCCACGGTCTATGGCTACAGGCAGCCCAACTCTGATATTTTTGGTCAAAAGACCAATAAGTGGAAAGAATATCAGAATCCGGCTGCCGGTGTAAACGCATTCGAAGTCCTTTATTTGTGCCTGAATTGATCTACAGCTGCACGTGAATGTATATGATATGTGATTGTGACATTTATCACCTGAATCCGTCATAGCCGTCATATATATTTTTTCCAGTATGTCACTCAAGTTCAATTTGTTTTCACTTTTAGAATGCCCATAGATCAAGGCCTGCATTCACAACATGTCTCAGAGTAGGAGTGATGATGGGATCAGATTTCCATTTTAGATCCTACTGAATAAGATATGAACAGAGGGGATCTGATCCTAGCACTCCTACTCACTCTTCATGAATACAGGTCCTGATCCCTCACATGTATTGCAATGTGACACTATGTGTTGTCTTGAGTGTTTGAAGGGTGTTGTGCAGATGTTTTAAAAGATGTTGCAGTAATTGATGACCATGGACAAAATGGTGGTGTGCAACATTTTTTTTTTTAATGGAAAACGGAATGGATGGAGGGAATGTGTTCTGTACATGATTGTCAGTGCCCAAGGAAGCATTGCTATAATGCAGTTCCATTTTAAAAGAAACACAAAGCATTCTGGGTGTTCATTGCTTATGTTCAGTGTACATACACTACCGGTCAAAGGTTTTAGAACACCTACTCATTCAACTGATCTTTATTTTCACTATTTTCAACATTGTAGAATAATAGTGAAGACCTCAAAACTATGAAGTAACACGTGGAATCATATACTAACCAAAAGTGTTAAACAAATCAAAAGATTTGTCAAATAGCCACCCTTTGCCTTGATGACAGCTTTACACACTCTTGGCATTCTCTCAACCAGCTATACCTGGAATGCTTTTCCAACAGTTTTGAAGGGGTTCCCACATGCTGAGCACTTGTTGGCTGCTTTTCCATTCACTCTGTGCTCCGACTCTTCCCAAACTATCTCAATTTGGTTGAGGTCGGGGGATTGTGGAGGCCAGGTCATCTGATGCATCACTCTCCTTCTTGGTCAAATAGCCCTTACACAGCCTGGAAGTGTGTTGGGTCATTGTCCTGTTGAAAAACAAATGATAGTCCCACTAAGCCCAAAACAGATGGAATGGTGTATTGCTGCAGAAATGTATTTTGATGTAACACTTTTTTGGTTACTACATGATTCCATAGGTGTTATTTCATAGTTTAGTTTTTTTTTTTTACTTGAATGAGTGGGTGTTCTAAAACTTTTGACCGGTAGTGTAAATAGTTAAAATATTGATGACCAATAAATAAAGACCAATTTCGATTAAACATCACTGCTGTAGTGTTCTTTAACAATTCAACCAACATATATTATTCATAACAAGATGAGTACAGTTAAAAGTTACAGGATCATACAGAAAATACATTTTACAATGCCAATACATGTTCACTTCATGTATGCTGTGGCTAATACAAAACTATTTATGTTGAAATATAGAAATTGAAACTTCCAGATTCTCATGTTGAAACCAACTTCCTTCTTGTAACTAGGTCAAAAACAACGCATGACCAGGCCTGCACATTATCCTTGATTGCTCAATCCCTCTCCAAAAACACATTCGAGGCTCTTTCCCTTTTGTTTGTCTGAGTTAGTGTTCCTCCTTGAAGTGGAGTGGGTGGTCTTCACACAGAACAATAACCTCAGTCAGGCTGCTTCGCACACACTGGGAGGAAGATGGCTGCTCTATTACTGCTGTTGTTGGTTAGTGCTGGAGTCCTGCTGTCTTCTACTGAGGCTCAGGAGGCTTATAATAAACTCCCCGATAACTACAGGAAAGGAGTGGATCTGGCTCTGCAACAACTCAACTCTCACGCTGGAGTCAAACACCATTTTCTCTTCTTCAAGAGTCTCCTGAAGTCCGACATAGAGGTAAAAAACCTTGTGCTGAAAACCATTGAGGTTTCTATTGCCGGGAGGTTGTTTTTCTGAGGACTGTGGCAAGACTGCGTTTTGTGTAGACCTGGTAAATGTTTATGGTTGTTTAGTCTACTCATTGATATACATTTTCTTCCTCTAGCCTGGATTTGATGTGAGCTACATTTATCACAGCTTCTACCTGAAAGCCACCAAGTGCCCAAAGGGAACGGTTGACTCCACGCAATGCAAGTTCAGGAATGACCGAGTGAGTACCTGGAACTGTCTGGGCACAGTTGAGCTGAATCATCAATAACCTTACGGCTTTCATAAAATCCCATAAGTTATACACATCTAAGTCTACAGCATGGAATTGTAATGTACATATAATGCTGTCATATTGTGTATATTTCTACAGCCATTGATAGACTGTTCAGTCTGCTACAAAACCTTTGCTGGAGAGATTGAGAAGGATCCAAAACCGTATATCCACTGTGTCCACAAACCAGCACTTACAGAGGTTTGTTGGATCGCTAGTTGTCCCTTCCCCCGACACTAAACTGTTTCAATCAATCACCAGTCAAATTCTATAACTAAATATGATTATGAAGAAAATGATAGAATTGTCTATAAACTAGTTCCTATGAAGATTAAGGACAATATCACAAGGTGAACTCTTATCTAATTCAGAAACGGACAGTAATTGCAGGGATTTGTTCCATCACATTATTGAGTAAAAGTTGATTTTGAAGACAAATATATATTGTGAATGTTATTAAAGCAGAATATTAACCTGTTTATTTCCCCTTGTGAATTTCAGGATATGATGACAACAAGAGTAGAACACTGTAACACAATGAGTTACCACAGTGGAGCCCCTACTCTCCTGGCTTCAAAATCTTAAAGTGAAAGGGGCCATGTTAGTTCTGTGCCATGACGAAATAATGCTATTGCACAATACATCTGCATTTAGTCTAGAAAGAGAGCCTCATTTTGTCTGTATTCTGTGTTCATTATTCTGTATTCACCTTCATACTATTTCTAATTACTTTAAACACGCTTAGGCTTGAGCTCCAAGTGTTCACTTCATGTATGCTACGTACGTCTTTCCTCTACCTCTGCAATATCCCAGTTGAATGTGGTACATTTATGTTCAATAAAGTTTTATTCAGAAAAAATGTATTCAAGTCGTTGGTGTTCTCTCTTCCAAATAGCACATAGGTAGACATGATAGGGGAAATTCCTCTAGATGTTACAGCGTCTCCCATTTCTCTATAGGAAGGCCAAGAAAAACAATCATGACAGTTGGTTGATAGCCTGTTTAAGCTTGGACTTGTGATTCCTTAGGCCTGAGCAATATGTGTTTTTGAGTCTCGTTAATGTTTATACCGGTGGAAGAAGTGTCTATCGTCCATAGGGTGTTACTAACTGAACAATGTAGCACAGACAAGATTTGTTTAATATAAAATGTTATTTCATTCTGAGTTTAATGTGCAATACATCTAGCACAACTTCTACCTGAAAGCCACCAAGTGTGCCAGGGGAAATGTTAATCCATATGTTGTGTATATTCTAACAGCCACTGATGGACTTTGGAGTTTGCTACAGAACATTTGCTGGAGAGATTGAGAAACACCCCCAAGCTGTAAATTATTTATTTCTAAATGACAAGTGTTTAAATGTGTTTGAAATGATGACTTTTCATGTCATGCTATGACGACTACAGTACTGTCGCAAGATGAGCTACACCAGCGGAGCCTCTACTCTCCGTCACCAAGACTGAAATACCATAGAATAGATGGTTAATAAGACAGAATTGAAGATGAACTGCATTTACAACCCACTGGTGTTATTTCTAGTTTGTGCCAAGATCACAATAAAAAATCTTCTCCAGCACCATAACCAGTGTCGACGTGTGAAAACGGCGCAATTGTACATTTTGTAGTAGTTAAAAATAGCAATTTGATGTCATCAAAATGAAAGATGTAATAACACCGATTTTCAAAACGCTGAGATTGGCTGTGACGCGGGGAGCGGGAAAATTCCCACGCCCTGGCATGAAATGTGTGTTACTTTTAATCCTACTCAATGATGTCAGCCATTATGAATATATTATGAACATAGAAATGTGCCGTTTGCACACACTGGTATGGTGCTGGAGATAATGAATATCAGGTTGAAAAGTGGTGGAATTGCCCTTTAAGTCAATTCTGATAACATTTACACATATTGAATAATAACTTACTAAATGTGCATGTACACATATCTGTATATAGTGTAATATTTAGTATCTCAGCTACACTGATTTTTTTTTTTTTAAAGACACAATGACTGAAATCTGTTAACTAAGTGGTGAAGCATTACCATATTGATTGCATGCTTCCCTTTGCCAATTAAAACAAACAACTTAAATACTAGGCTAGCTGACTACTGAGAATCAACCTTTTGACTCTGTTGTGTTGTGAGATATTGTTTTCTAGGTAATAGCATATATAGAAGATTTAGAACATATCATTGTATCAACAATATTCATTGTACACTATTCATTTGAGAAAAGCAATTCTAGTGGTGGTAAGTTACAGTTACATTACATAACAGTTGTAATGAAGTCCATATGGCCAGAGACCATGCCCTTGGGGCCCTCTTTGACCCAATGCCAGGGACAGATATTATTGTTACCCCGATCCAGTTCCTAACAAGGACATTGCAAAGATATGCTCCTTCCATACTGCAAAAGAAATGTTTTAAAAAACATTGCCCTTTGAGTTTGTGCAGGTCACTGCGACTTGGAATTCGGGTGATGAGCAGCCGCAGGAAGATGGCAGTCTCCAGGGATGAGCAGCCGCAGGAAGATGGCAGTCTCCAGGGATGAGCAGCCGCAGGAAGATGGCAGTCTCCAGGGATGCAGGGCTCAATCCGTGGGCATTCACATGCAACAAAAGTATGGAAAGTAAATTGGCTCATTTTGACTCTCAGCCCAGCTGTAAGATCAGTCCCGTTGCCTTGGTTTAGGTTCCTGCTTACATGGGTAATTCTACCCATGAATTACAGAATTACAACTAATTTTGTTTACATCATGCATGAAATGTTCTAATCCAATTCAAAGCAATAACAAACATAATGCTACATTAATATAGTACAATGTAATTGTTTATACACCTTTGTATTGAGAGATGGCGGTGCCAAACACTGACTCCTGAACTTCATGTTTGAAAATAAAGCAATTCAAGATTGAAATGTTTTTAACGCTATTTCTAAAGAACATCTTAAGTTGTTATATTATTATTATTATCTAATTAGTAGTTTTGTTTATTTTTAAACATCTTTCCCCCCCCAAAAAAATGCTGTCCTACCTTTTTTATGTCACTGCCGAAACATACATTAAAATACTGTAGAATGAATATGCTTTAAGCCACACCCATACAAATATCACTATAGATGACGGGATCACAATCCTCTCTAGCATGACCACATGGTGAGTAGTCTGTCTGCAAACATTTTGGTGTGAGGGAGTTGGTATATCTTCATGTATTTTTAAGAAGTGTCACTACCAAACATACAGTGCCTTGCGAAAGTATTCGGCCCCCTTGAACTTTGCGACCTTTTGCCACATTTCAGGCTTCAAACATAAAGATATAAAACTGTATTTTTTTGTGAAGAATCAACAACAAGTGGGACACAATCATGAAGTGGAATGACATTTATTGGATATTTCAAACTTTTTTAACAAATCAAAAACTGTAAAATTGGGCGTGCAAAATTATTCAGCCCCCTTAAGTTAATACTTTGTAGCGCCACCTTTTGCTGCGATTACAGCTGTAAGTCGCTTGGGGTATGTCTCTATCAGTTTTGCACATCGAGAGACTGAAATTTTTTCCCATTCCTCCTTGCAAAACAGCTCGAGCTCAGTGAGGTTGGATGGAGAGCATTTGTGAACAGCAGTTTTCAGTTCTTTCCACAGATTCTCGATTGGATTCAGGTCTGGACTTTGACTTGGCCATTCTAACACCTGGATATGTTTAATTTTGAACCATTCCATTGTAGATGTTGCTTTATGTTTTGGATCATTGTCTTGTTGGAAGACAAATCTCCGTCCCAGTCTCCGGTCTTTTGCAGACTCCATCAGGTTTTCTTCCAGAATGGTCCTGTATTTGGCTCCATCCATCTTCCCATCAATTTTAACCATCTTCCCTGTCCCTGCTGAAGAAAAGCAGGCCCAAACCATGATGCTGCCACCACCATGTTTGACAGTGGGGATGGTATGTTCAGGGTGATGAGCTGTGTTGCTTTTACGCCAAACATAACGTTTTGCATTGTTGCCAAAAAGTTCAATTTTGGTTTCATCTGACCAGAGCACCTTCTTCCACATGTTTGGTGTGTCTCCCAGGTGGCTTGTGGCAAACTTTAAATAACACTTTTTATGGATATCTTTAAGAAATGGCTTTCTTCTTGCCACTCTTCCATAAAGGCCAGATTTGTGCAATATACGACTGATTGTTGTCCTATGGACAGAGTCTCCCACCTCAGCTGTAGATCTCTGCAGTTCATCCAGAGTGATCATGGGCCTCTTGGCTGCATCTCTGATCAGTCTTCTCCTTGTATGAGCTGAAAGTTTAGAGGGACGGCCAGGTCTTGGTAGATTTGCAGTGGTCTGATACTCCTTCCATTTCAATATTATCGCTTGCACAGTGCTCCTTGGGATGTTTAAAGCTTGGGAAATCTTTTTGTATCCAAATCCAGCTTTAAACTTCTTCACAACAGTATCTCGGACCTGCCTGGTGTGTTCCTTGTTCTTCATGATGCTCTCTGCGCTTTTAACGGACCTCTGAGACTATCACAGTGCAGGTGCATTTATACGGAGACTTGATTACACACAGGTGGATTGTATTTATCATCATTAGTCATTTAGGTCAACATTGGATCATTCAGAGATCCTCACTGAACTTCTGGAGAGAGTTTGCTGCACTGAAAGTAATTTTGAATAATTTTGCACGCCCAATTTTTCATTTTTTGATTTGTTAAAATTTTTTGAAATATCCAATAAATGTCGTTCCACTTCATGATTGTGTCCCACTTGTTGTTGATTCTTCACAAAAAAATACAGTTTTATATCTTTATGTTTGAAGCCTGAAATGTGGCAAAAGGTCGCAAAGTTCAAGGGGGCCGAATACTTTCGCAAGGCACTGTATAACATTAGCATGTCTTGAGGGTTAGCATGTCTTGAGTGTATGATCTTGGAATCAAATGTTATTAGTCACATGCGCCGAATACAACAGTGAAATGCATACTTAACATCCCCTAACCAACAATGCAGTTAAAAAAGGTTTTATATAAGAATAAAAAATAAAAGTAACAAGTAATTAAAAAGCAGCAGTAAAATAACAATAGCGAGACTATATACAGGGGGGTACCGTTACAGAATCAATATGCGGGGGCACCGGTTTGTTGAGGTAATATGTACATGAAGGTAGAGTTATTAAAGTGACTATGCATAGATGATAACAACAGAGAGTAGCAGCAGTGTAAAAGAGGGGGGCAATGCAAATAGTCTGGGTAGCCATTTGATGAGGTGTTCAGGAGTCTTATGGCTTGGGGGTAGAAGCTGTTTAGAAGCCTCTTGGACATAGAAGCCTCTTGGACATAGACATAGACTTGGTGCTCTGGTACCGCTTGCCGTGCTATAGCAGAGAGAAGTCGACTAGGGTGGCTAGAGTCTTTGACAATTTTTAGGGCCTTCCTCTGACACTGCCTGGTATCGAGGTCCTAGATGGCAGGAAGCTTGGTCACAGTGAAGTACTGGGCCGTTCGCACTACCCTCTATAGTGCCTTGCAGTTGCCATACCAGGCAGTGGTGCAACCATGCTCTCAATGGTGCAGCTGTAGAATAGAACCTTTTGATGATCTGAGGACCCATGCCAAATCTTTACAGTCTCCTGAGGGGGAATAGGTTTTGTCATGCCCTCTTCATGACTTCTTGGTGTGCATGGACCATGTTCGTTTGTTGGACACCAAGGAACTTGAAGCTCTCAACCTGCCCCACTGCAGCTCCATGGATGAGAATAGGGTGTGCTTGGTCCTCTTTTTCCTGTAGTCCACAATCATCTTCTTTGTCTTGATCACGTTGAGGGAGAGGTTGTTGTCCTGGCACCACACGGCCAGGTCTCTGACCTCCTCCCTTAAAGGCTGTCTCGTCGTTGATCAGTCCTACCACTGTTTTGTCATCGGAAAACGTATTGATGGTGTTGGAGTCGTGCCTGGCTGTGCAGTCATGAGTGAACAGGGAGTATAGTAGGGGACTGAGCACAAACCGCTGAGGGGCCCCTGTATTGAGGATCAGCGTGGCAAATGTGTTGTTGTCTACCCTTATCACCTGGGGGCGGCCAATCATCAAGTCCAGGATCCAAACAAAAAAGAAATAAGACCAAAAAAAATTAAACTTGAGGGTGTATAACTATTCACCCCCCCAAAATCAATACATAGAGCCACCTTTTGCAGCAATTACAGATGCAAGTCTCTTGGGATATGTCTCTATAAGCTTGGCACATCTATCCACTGGGATTTTTTTCCCATCCTTCAAGGCAAAACTCCTCCAGCTCCTTCAAGTTGGATGGGTTCCTGCTGGTGTACAGCAATCTTTAAGTCATACCACAGATTCTCAATTGGATTGAGGTCTGGGCTTTGACTAGACCATTCCAAGACATTTAAATGTTTCCCCTTAAACTACTCGAGTATTGCTTTAGCAGTATGCTTAGGGTTATTGTCCTGCTGGAAGGTGAATCTCTGTCCCAGTCTCAAATCTCTGGAAGACTGAAACAGGTTTCCCTCAAGAATTTTCCTGTATTTAGCATCATCCATCATTCCTTCAATTCTGACCAGTTTCCCAGTCCCTGCCAATGAAAAACATCCCCACAGCATAATGCTGCCACCACCATGCTTCACTGTGAGGATGATGATCTCGGGTGATGAGAGGTGTTTGGTTTGCGCCAAACACTGTGTTTTCCTTGATGGCCAAAAAGCCCAATTTTAGTCTCATCTAACCCGAGTACCTTCTTCCATATGTTTGGGGAGTCTCCCACATGCCTTTTGGCCCATTCCTCCACCAAACACCAAACGTGTTTGCTTAATTCTTTCTTGAAGCAATGGCTTTTTTTCTGGCCACTCTTCCGTAAAGCCCATCTCTGTGGAATGTATGGCTTAAAGTGGTCCTGTGGACAGATACTCCAATCTCCACTGTGGAGCTTTGCAGCTCCTTCAGGGTTATTTTTGGTCTCTTTGCTGCCTCTCTGATTAATGCCCTCCTTGCCTGGTCTGTGAGTTTTGGTGGGCAGCCCTCTCTTGGCAGGTTTGTTATGGTGCCATATTCTTTACATTTTTTAATAATGGATTTAATGGTGCTCCGTGGGATGTTCAAAGTTTAGATTTTTTTTTAACACAACCCTGATTTGTACTTCTCCACAACTTTGTCCCTGACCTGTTTGGAGAGCTCCTTCGTCTTCATGGTGCCGCCTGCTTGGTAGTGCCCCTAGCTTAGTGTTGTTGCAGACTCTGGGGCCTTTCAGAACAGGTGTATATATACAGAGATCACGTGACAGATCATGTGACACAGATAGCACACAGGTGGATTTTATTTAATTAATTATGTGACTAATGAAGGTAATTGGTTGCACCAGTTCTTATTTGGGGGCTTCATAGCAAGAGGTGAATACATACAGTTGAAGTCGGAAGTTTACATACAATGAGGTTGGAGTCATTAAAACTCGTTTTTCAACCACTCCACAAATGTCTTGCTAACAAACTATGGTTTTGGCAAGTCGGTTTGTGCATAACACGTCAATTTTCCAACAATTGTTTACAGACAGATTATTTCACTTATAATGCACTGTATCACAATTCCAGTGGGTCAGAAGTTTACATACACTAAGTTGACTGTGCCTTTTAAACAGCTTGGAAAATTCCAGAAAATGATGTCATGGCTTTTGATAGGCTAATTTGGTTCAATTGGAGGTGTACCTGTGGATGTATTTCAAGGCCTACGTTCAAACTCAGTGCCTCTTTGCTTGACATCATGGGAACATCTAAAGAAATCAGCCAAGACCTCAGAAAAACAATTGTCGACCTCCACAAGTCTGGTTCATCCTTGGGAGCAATCACGTTCATCTGTACAAACAAAAGTACCCAAGTATAAACACCATGGGACCACGCAGCCGTCATACCGCTCAGGAAGGAGACGCGTTCTGTCTCCTTTAGGCCGCTCAGCAAGGAAGAAGCCACTGCTCCAAAACCACCGTAAAAAAGCCAGACAACGGTTTGCAACTGCACATGGGGACAAAGATCATACTTTTTGGAGAAATGTCCTCTGGTCTGATGAAACAAAAATAGAACTGTTTGGCCATAATGACCATCGTTATGTTTGGAGGAAAAAGGGGGAGGCTTGCAAGCCGAAGAACACCAACCCAAAGGTGAAGCATGGGGGTGGCAGCATCATGTTGTGGGGGTGCTTTGCTGCAGGAGAGACTGGTTCACTTCACAAAATAGATGGTATCATGAGAAAAAGCGTGTGCAAGCAAGGAGGCCTACAAACCTGACTCAGTTACACCAGCTCTGTGAGGAGGAATGGGCCAAAATTCACCCAACTTATTGTGGGAAGCTTGTGGAAGGCTACCCAAAACATTTGACCCAAGTTAAACAAAGGCAATGCTACCAAATACTAATTGAGTGTATGTAAACTTCTGACCCACTGGGAATGTAATGAAAGAAATAAAAGTTGAAATAAATAAATCTCTCTACTATTATTCTGACATTTCACATTCTTTAAAAAAAGTGTTGATCCTAACTGACCTAAAACAGGGAATTCAATGTGAATTAAATGTCAGGAATTGTGAAAAACTGAGTTTAAATGTATTTGGCTAAGGTGTATGTAAACTTCCGACTTCAACTGTATGTTCAACTGTATGACACACCACTCTTCCGTTTTAAATTTTTAATTCCGTTTTTTTTTTCACCTTACCAATTTGGACTATTTTGTGTATATCCATTACATAAAATCCAAATAAAAATACATTGAAATTACAGGCAACAAAATAGGACAAATGTCAAGGGGGGTGAAAACTTTTGCAAGGCACTGTAGGTGTTCCTTTTGTCCAGTTGGGAAAGGGCAGTGTGGAGGGCAATAGAGATTGCATCATTTGTGGATCTGTTGGGGCGGAATGCAAATTGGAGTGGGTCTAGGGTTTCTGGGATAATGGTGTTGATGTGAGCCATGACCGGCCTTTCAAAGCACATCATGGCTACAGACGTGAGTGCTACGGGTCAGTAGTCATTTAGGCAGGTTACCGGCCTTGTGAATTTTTGTATTTTTTTTACCCCTTTTTTCTCCCCAGTTTCGTGGCATCCAATTGGTAGTAGTTACAGTCTTGTCTTATCGCTGCAACTCCCATACGGACTTGGGAGAGGCGAAGGTCGAGAGCTATGCATCCTCCGAAACACAACCCAACCTAGCCGCACTGCTTCTTAACACAAATCCACCCGCAAGCCAGCCACACCAATGTGTCGGAGGAAACACCGTACACCTGGTGACCTGGTCAGCATGCACTGCGCACGGCCCGACACAGGATTCGCTAGTGCGCGATGAGACAAGGATATCCCTGCCAGCCAAACCCTCCCTAATCCGGACGACGCTGGGCAAATTGTGCGCCACTCCATGGGCCTCCCGGTCGCGGCCGGCTGTGAATCTCTGGTGGCACAGCTAGCACTGCGATGCGGTGCCTTAGACCACTGTGCCACCCGGGAAGCTGGCCTTCGGAGAGCGTGATCACACAGTCTTCCGGAACCGCTGGTGCTCTCATGCATGTTTCAGTGTTTTTTGCCTCGAAACGAGCATAGAAGTAGGTTAGCTTGTCTGGTAGGCTCGTGTCACTGGGCAGCTCTTGGCTGTGCTTCCCTTTGTAGCCTGTAATTATTTGCAAGACCTGACACATTCAACGAGCATCAGAGCCGTTGTTGTATGATTCGATCTTAGTCCTGTATTGACGCTTTGCCTGTTTGATAGTTCGTCGGAGGGCATAGTGGGATTTCTTATAAGCTTCCAGGTTATAGTCCCGCTCCTTGAAAGTGGCAGCTCTAGCCTTCAGCTCAGTGTGGATGTTGCCTGTAATCCATGGCTTCTGGTTGGGGTATGTACGTACGGTCACTGTGAGAACAACAGCGCCGCCTCTGGGTGAGAGTTTTCTTGTTTGGTTATGGTGGAAAACTGCTCATTCAATGCTGCCACTCTGACAGTGGTGGTATGTAAACAGCTACGAAAAATAAAGGTAAACTCTCTAGGTAGATAGTGTGGTCTCCAGCTTATCATGAGATACTCTACCTCAGGCGAGCAATAGCTTGAGACTTCCTGAGATATCGTGCACCAGCTGTTATTTGCAATAATACGTAGTCCACCTCCCCTTCTCTTACCAGACGCCGCTGTTCTAACCTGCCAGTGCAGTGTATAACAAGCCAGCTGTATGTTGATAGTGTTGTCGTTCAGCCACGACTCCGTGAAGCATAAGATATTACAGTTTTGAATGTCCCATTGGTAGTTTAATTTTCTGTTTAGGTCAGCTATTTTATTGTCTAAAAATTGCACTTTGCTAGCAGAACGGAAGGAAGTGAGGGTCTATTCGATCGCCTACGAATTCTCAGAGGGCAGCCCCCCCTCCGGCCCCTTTTTCTCCGCCTCTTCACGAAAATCACGGGGATCTGGGCCTGCTCCCAAGAAAGCAGTATATCGTTCGCGTCGGGCTCGTCAGACTCATTATAGGGAAAAAAGGATTCTACCAGTCCATGGTGAGTAATCACAGTCCTGATGCGAAGTTATTTTCAGAGTAAGAGATGGTATCGGCAACATTATGTACAAAATAAGTAAAAAATATAAGTTACAAACAACGCAAATAAACAAACAAAAGAACAATCGGTTGGGGACAAGTAAAACATCTGCCTTCTTTTCCAGGGGCCATTTTTCAAGAAGGATTTTGAATTTGACCCTGTGTAACTTTTCATTATTATTCACGATTCATTCAGGAATATCTGCAATCATGGTAGCATTCACATTAACATATTATATTCTTATTTATAATTTACAAGTGACTCCAAAATAACACAACTCATATTGATCAGATCACGAAACTCACGTTAGGGCCAGATGTAAACAAGGCTCTAGACAAGCCTGATTTGCCACAGGGGTTTCACTCAAAGTACAAAGTAGAGGGAAAGAATTAGAACTGGCCCATGGTGTGTCATGCTGTTCATTTTGGAATATTAATACCCCTTGACTTTTTTCACATTTTGTTGTGTTACAGCCTGAATTTAAAATTGATTAAATGGAGATTTACTGGCCTACTACACACAATATTCCATAATGTCAAAGTGAACTTTTTTGATTTTATTATTATTTTTACACATTGTTTTACACATTTTAGCCTGATATGTCTTGTCAATAAGTATTTGACCCTTTGTGATGTCAAGCCTAAGTTTAGAAATAAAAATGTGCTTAACAAGTTACATAATAAGTTGCATTGACTCACTCCATGTAAAATAATAGTGTTTAACATGATTGTTTCATGACTACGGCATCTCTGTACATCACACATACAGTACAATTATCTGTAACATCCCTCACTCCAGCAGTGAATTTCAAACACAGATTTAACCACAAAGACCAGTCAAAAGTTTGGACACACCTACTCATTGAATGGTTTTTCTTTATTTTTACTATTTTCTACAGAAAATTATGCAAAGCTGTCATCAAGGCAAAGGGTGGCTACTTTGAAGAAGTTGTTTAACCCTTTTTTGGTTACTACATGATTCCATATGTGTTATTTCATAGTTTTGACGTCTTCACTATTATTCTACAATGTAAAAAATAGAAAAACCCTTGAATGAGTAGGTGTCCAAACTTTTGACTGGTGCTGTATGTGTATTAAAGTAGTCAAAGGTTTAGTATTTGGTCCAATATTCCTAGCACCTAATGAATACATCAAGCTAGTGACTCTACAAACTTGTTGGATGCATTTGCTGTGTGTTTTGGTTGTGTTTCAGATTATTTTGTACCCAATAGAAATGAATGGTAAAGAATGTTTTGAGTCATTTTGGAGTCACTTTTATTGTAAATAAGAATATAATATGTTTATAAGCACTTCTACATTAATGTGGATGCCACCATGATTACGGATAGCCCTGAATGGATCATGAGTAATGATGAGTGTGAAAGTTAGACAGGTGTCCAGCACTCAAATTTTATCAATGTATGTACCCAAAATAAGGTAGGCTACATTCAATTGGCTTTGGTTCTGGGGAACATCAAGACAGGTGCAGGTTGTTAAATAGCTGGTTTATGATAGACACACATACAGTCGACCTGGGTATCCTGGAAGGATGTTGACCTCATCCCGTCAGTAGAGGATGCCTGGTTATTCTTTAAAAGTGCCTTCCTCACCATCTTAAATAAGCATGCCCCATTAAAAAAATGTAGAACCAGGAACAGATGTTGCCCTGACTCACCTGACTCACCTGACTCACCTGACTGCCCTGACTGACCTGACAAAAACATCCTGTGGCGTTCTGTATTAGCATGGCCCCGTGATATACAACTTTTCAGGGAAGTTAGGAACCAATATACACAGGCAGTTAGGAAAGCTAAGGCTAGCTTTTTCAAGCAGAAATTTGCATCTTGTAGAACAAACTCAAAAAAAAGTTCTGGGACACTGTAAAGTCCATGGAGAATAAGAGCACCTCCTCCCATCTGTCCACTGCACTGAGGCTAGGAAACACTATTACCACTGATAAATCCACTATAATTGATCATTTCAATAAGCATTTTTCTACGGCTGTCCATGCTTTCCATCTGGATACCCCTACCCCGATTGAGAGCCCTCCACCCCCCACAGCAACTCGCCCAAGCCTCCACCATTTCTCCTTCACCCAAATCCAGATAGCTGATGTTATGAAAGAGCTGCAAAATCTGGACCCCAACAAATCAACCGGGTTAGACAATCTGGACCCTCTCTTTCTAAAATGATCTGCCTAAATTATTGCAACCCCTATTACTAGCCTGTTCAACCTCTCTTTTGTATCATCTGAGATTCCCAAAGATTGGAAAGCTGCCGCGGTCATCCCCCTCTTCAAAGGGGGGGACACTCTAGACCCAAACTGTTAAAGACCTATATCTATCCTACCCTGCCTTTCTAAGGTCTTTGAAAGCCAAGTTAACAAACAGATTACCGACCATTTCGAAACCCACCGTACCTTCTCCGCTATGCAATCTGGTTTCAGAGCTGGTCATGGGTGCACCTCAGCCACGCTCAAGGTCCTAAACGATATCTTAACCGCCATCGAAAGAGACATTACTGTGCAGCTGTATTCATCAACCTGGCCAAAGCTTTCGACTCTGTCAATCACAACATTCTTATCGGCAGACTCAACAGCCTTGGTTTCTCAAATGATTGCCTCGCCTGGTTCACCAACTACTTCTCTGATAGAGTTCAGTGTGTCATATCGGAGGGCCTGTTGTCCGGACCTCTGGCAGTCTCTATGGGGGTGCCACAGGGTTCAATTCTCAAGCCGACTCTCTTCTCTGTATACATCAATGATGTCGCTCTTGCTGCTGGTGATTCTCTGATCCACCTCTACGTAGACGACACCATTCTGGATACTTCTGGCCCCTCTTTGGACACTGTGTTAACAAACCTCCAGACTAGCTTCAATGCCATGCAACTCTCCTTCCGTGGCCTCCAAATGCATATAAAACGAAAAGCATACTCTTCAACCGATTGCTGCCCGCACGACTAGCATCATTACTCTGGACGGTTCTGACTACAAATACCTGGGTGTCTGGTTAGACTGTAAACTCTCCTTCCAGACTCACATTAAGCATCTCCAATCCAAAATTAAATCTAGAATCGGCTTCCTATTTCGCCACAAAGCATCCTTCACTCATGCTGCCAAACATACTCTCGTAAAACTGACCATCCTTCCGATCCTCGACTTTGGCGATGTCATTTACAAAATAGCCTCCAACACTCTGCTCAGCAAATTGGATGCCGTCTATCACAGTGCCATCCGTTTTGTCACCAAAGCCCCATATACTACCTGCCTCTGCGACCTGTACGCTCTCGGTGGCTGGCCCTCACTTCATACTCGCCGCCAAACACAACATGGTCATCTACAAGTCTCTGCTAGGTAAAGCCCCACCTTATCTCAGCACACTGGTCACCATAGCAGCACCCACCCGTAGGACACCCTCCAGCAAGTATATCTCACTGGTCACCCTCAAAGCCAATTCTTCCTTTGGCCGGCATTCCTTCCAGTTCTCTGCTGCCAATGACTGGAACGAACTGAAAAAGTCACTGAAGCTGGAGACTCATATCTCCCTCACTAGCTTTAAGCACCAGCTGTCAGAGCAGCTCACAGATCACTGCACCTGTACATAGCCGATCTGTAAACAGCCCATCCAACTACCTCATCCCCATACTGTATGTATTTATTTATCTTGCTCCTTTTCACCCCAGTATCTCTACTTGCACATTTATCTTCTGCACATCTACCATTCCAGTGTTTAATTGCTATATGGTAATTACTTCGACCCCATGGCCTATTTATTTCCTTACCTCCCTTATCCTACCTCATTTGCACAGACTGTATATAGACTTTTTCTACTGTATTATTGACTGTATGTTTGTTTATTCCATGTGTGCTTTATCTTGGCCAGGTTGCAGTTGTAAATGAGAACTTTGTTCTCAACTAGCCTACCTGGTTAAATAAAGGTGAAATAAAAATAAAATGTAAATATATTTCAGTGCCAGAAATATGTGAGGGATTGGAGTAACGGGGTTGAAAAGCCAGGATTAAGTGAACTGCCGGGGAAATCTTCGGGAGTTGTAGTATTTAATTATGTATTTTCTTTTCTTCTGGAGATTTGATTATTGGGTAGGATTTAGACCTTCACTGTCTGTGGTCCACACTCCAGTCCAGCTGGTGGCGATAGTTCCACTTAAAGTTGGTTGCCAACCGCCATATAAAATTCACAGAAGAAGAAGTGAATTAATTAACCAACAACAACAACAATGACGCATGGTGTTAGGAGATGTAAAAATATATATATACTTTTTACGTCATTGGGAGAGAACTAACGAAACAAAAGGAGGCAACGGAAAAACTTCTTTCCTATAAAATAAAGTCCATACACATGATTTTGCTCTTCATCTGTGAATGCTGACAGTAGGAGCAACATTTCGCAATCTATTTTGCACGCAGTTGAGCGCACAAACTGGACTATAATATTACTGTATATAGACTTTTTCTACTGTATGTTTGTTTATTCCATGTGTAACTCTGTGTTGTTGTATCTGTCGAACTGCTTTGCTTTATCTTGGCCAGGTCTCAGTTGCAAATGAGAACTTGTTCTCAACTAGCCTACCTGGTTAAATAAAGGTGAAATTTAAAAAGATTAAAATAAAAAAAAACATTACTGTACTATCTCTGTAGAAGGATGGCAACTTTGTGACCTATGGCTGGTAGCCCATGTGGTCTTCAGATACAGCCAGCCCCAACCCTCACCGCCTGTGCATGCAGGACAACTGCAACCTGGTGATGTACACAGAGAAGGACGCCGCCATCTAGCACACCAACACCTCTGCAAGATGTGCCTGATCCACCTTAAAGACAGCAACACCCTTGTGCTGCAGAAGGACGGGGTTGACATCTGGAGCTCAAAAGACTCTCACGGCATTACATGAATGAATCACAAAGACTGAAGCTTTTTTTTGTGTGGGCTACACTACTACAGTAGGCCTACATATAGTGTCTGAATAGGGCAACCATAACGTTTCATGTAAAAATGTGTATACAGTGTTGTGAACCAACAAAACAATCCATTTGTTTTGTGTTCATTTTGGATTGTAAACAAAAGTGATGCAGCTGAGTTTTTGTATAATTTCAGCCAGCAGTTTTGAAAGGACCGCTCACGAGTATGGTTGGTTGCAAAGCTACCGGAAATGTATTCTGTAATTTTGGTAATTAACAGGTAATCTATGGCAATTTTGAGTGTCCATATTGTCCATGAGTTTCTAGTGGATAGACCGTTCAAGAGAATATAGCCAACTCTTCCAACTATTGCCTTTTTTCAGAACTGCCACCAGTTTGGTGCCAAAACATGAACAACCAAGACATTGACAATAAAATAAGTGTAAAGAAATATGAAGGATATTTAATGCTGAAACCCTCATATTAAACACCAATGGTATTCACTAAGTTGGTGCTTTATATTTAGGATCATGTTTTACAGCTTTGTCATAAAAATTATATTTTAAAATCGTCTTATTTGATTATTTTATATATTTTACGTGCGATAAAGCCACACAAATGGCCAAAGATAATTACAGACGCCTGTGAAAGTCTGAAGTACCCAAAAAGGCTACTAGATGTCATGTTATGAAATTAAATAAAACATTTGAAAGCTACCAAAATTCTAATAGTTTACTGGTAAACTTAAAACGTTTTCAGTAATATACCCTCCATTTGCAATCCTAGTACAACATCATCAATTTCTTATATGTTACGTCCTCCCAAAGACAACTAACAATATTTGCGTGATTTACAGTATCATTATTCATAATTAATTCATCATTAACTTTTGCTTAATGCATGTGACCGACCAATCCCTCACAAAGCTTCTTCTCTCCAAGCTGAGACCTTGAAACAGTCAATCAAATGTATCAAATATATTTATGAAGTCCATTTTACATCAGTCGATGTCACAAAGTGCTATACAGAAACCCAGCCTAAAACCCCAAACAGCAAGCAATGCCAATGTAGAAGCATGGAGGCTAGGAAAAACTCCCTAGAAAGGCATGAACCAAGGAAGAAACCTAGAGTGGAACCAGGCTCTGAGGGGTGGCCAGTCCTCTTCTGGCTGTGCCGGGTGGAGATTATAACAGAACATGGCAAAGATGTTTAAACATTAGATAGTAATAATCACAGTGGTTGTAGAGGGTGCAACAGGTCAGCACCTCAGGAGTAAATGTCAGTTGGATTTTCATAGGCAAGCATTCAGAGTTCGAGACAGCAGGTGCGGCAGAGAGAGAGAGTCGAAAACGGCAGGTCCGGGACAAGGTAGCACGTCCAGTGAACAGGTCAGGGTTCCATAGCCGCATGCAGAATAGTTCAAACTGGAGCAGCAGCATGACCAGGTAGACTGGGGACAACAATCAGGCCAGGTAGTCCTGAGGCATGGTCCTAGAGCTCAGGTCCTCAGAGAGAGAGAGAGAGAGAGGAGAGAGAGAGAGAATTAGAGGGAGCATACTTAAATTCACACAGGACACCGGATAAGACAGGAGAATAACACCAGATGTATCAGACTGACCCTAGCCCCCCGGCACATAGACTATTGCAGCATAGATACTGGAGGCCGAGACAGAAGAGGTCGGGAGACACTGTGGCCCCGTCCGACGATACCCCTGAACAGGGCCAACCAGGCAGGATACAACCCCACCAAAGCACAGCCCCCACACCACTAGAGGGATATCCGCAAACCACCAACTTACTACCCTGAGACAAGTCCGAGTATAGCCCACGAAGATCTCCCCCATGGCACGAACCCGAGAGGGCGCCAACCTGGACCCTTCCTATGATATGTTACGTCATGCAAAATAAATAAAACATCTCAACAACAACAAATAAATATCCTGAAATTTGTATGATGTTACAAATTCTAATTCAATATATTTAAGATCCCATACAATCTCTTTAAACTAACATCTTGTTTAAATCATATTGTCATTGAAATAGCTGTGGGATCGATTTCAAGGCAGGAGTACGTTGACTCTCTATTGTGTCACTACGGTAGCATCTTCTATGAGTAGTCTCCATTTGTCTTCCCGTGATTTCTCGCATCTAATTGCCTCCTTCTCGACCAAATTGGAGGAGAAGGTGGGATCAAGGAAATTGCAGTTACTATTGAAGTGAAAAACATGTTAATTGCTACGATGACTGAGAAGATGATTCCAATCATCACAGCACCCAGACGTCCAGACAAAACTTCTCAAAGGGATTCAGCTTCACTTGTCACGTCACACTAATCTTCGCAATTCATGTTCTTTTTCAATAAAACAAACTCCAATGCAAATCAGGTGGAGAAAAATAGGTTTATTCAGAGAGGACAAATCAAGATGTTATGCTGGGAGGTAGATGTTCAGGTATTCAGTCTCCCCTGTCCTCAGTTTTCCCCCCCGAACAAAGCAACAGGATGCCATTTATAACCCCCCCACACTAGCCTGGGGTTGACAAATCAGAAGTCCTTGCAGTACAACTTGACCAATGGCCAAATAACAAATATCCTGCCCCCAACTCAATGTACAGACCAATGAAAACGTAGCACACGTAGCACACGTTCAGGAGTGACATTCCACAGATTCTGAACAGATGTTGAACTGAAACCCAACTCCTATTTACAATTCGCTATTGACCATTAGTACTCTAGTTTTTAGTCCTCTCATCCTCTGCGTTGTGTATTTATCTTCAAAATATTCTTAGAATATTCTTATATTCTAAAAATGCTGACTGGGTGCTATTTGGATCAAATAAGCTGGGTCTAGCCACCCTTGAGGTTTTTGAGAGAGCAACCAAGGAATAAGTCAATTTGAGAGGCAGCAAGGTATGATTTTTAAAAACTGAATGACACTGAAGACAACAAAAAAAAGAAAACAAACATGCACCTGTGTGAACGAGAGGCACACAGGGTCTTATCTGATGACATGGAGTCTGAGCTTGCTAAACAGATCAAGAATCTCGCAGACCAGTTTCATGGGTTTAGTAGCATCAAATGCAGAGAACTTGCCTGTCAATTGTCAAATCGAAAACAACATCCCTGTCCCAGACAACTGATCAAGAAATGGAAGGCTAAGTAATATTGAACAGAGAGATCTATATCTGAATGTAGGCATACATTTAAGATATACAATATACTACACCCTCATTCCATGATTTAAACTTGTACCTACCCACACACTCCACCACTGTCACAGGACACCATCACCCACTTACCACATGGCGGCTCAACTTACCCTGCACTGGGTATGCTCAACTAACCCCATACCTGGGGTAAATTGTGCCAAGAGACCACTTTTTTTGGACAAGCTATGTTTTGAAAACGTATGTTTACATGCATTTTGATCATTTCCAGGGTTACACAACCTGCTGAAATATATGTAGATATATTTGTTAGAAGGAATACTATATTTCCCTTGATGTAGTGATCCTTAATGCATAAGAATGGCTCAACATACCCCCCTTTCCCCTACTATAGTTTACAACAGAATTCTATAGTAAGTACAAAAGTATTCTATAGTAAACTGTAGTGGTTTTTTCATGTGGGGTCCTTTAAAGTGGTTTGCCTACAGTTGCGCTCAGCTCCACACTGGGGTCGCTGTTGAGTAAGTTTGAGGGGTGAATGTAGCACATGTGGGTGTGTGAAACTTACTCCTCAGCCTGAAATTTCCCCACTTGCGCTGACAAATAGCTAGCTTTTCATGTGGCGCAACTGGTAAGAAGCTTTGGGAGGGTGGTCACGTGTGCTAGGATAGCAGAGGTGCTGGGTTTGAGCCTTGGTGGGAGCCATATCAGGAGGAAGTGGTACTTGCTAAACAAGCAGCCTGGTGGCCTATACACCAGCATAATCCATCTATATTCTACATCATTTTACACATAAAGCCACTCAGGTCTAGCGTAAATGAGTGAACATGGTGTCACATTTTGAAATAACCTCTAAAACAAACAGTACAGTGAGCTAAAAGTTCACTCCACTAATAGATCTGTACAGTGGCTCTGTGTTCATGTATTTATGGGCATCCTATGAATGAGGTCTTTCTTTTTAGTTATTTATTTAACCAGGCAAGTCAGTTAACAACAAATTCGTATTTACAATGACGGTGATTTGGGGTCACCTTGGGGTCATGTTAGGTTCTGCACCAAATGATTGATGTGTTATAATAATTGATTATGCTTATGTTGTATTAATAGAAGGGGAAGGGCTATAAGACCCCTCCCCCACTACATTTATAGGATCCTGGACCACAGATTAGCAATATATGCATTATGAGGTTTAATACTGGTCCACAGTTATTTTCTAGTCTCTAGTCTCTCTCTTATAAGAAACAGTCTGAGAGATGTGTGAGTTATTGCAGTTAAAACAGGGTGTCTGTGAGAAAGCGCCTCAAAGCTAAAAGAGATTCATAGACCCCTGCAGGGGAGTAAATAGATAAGAGACAAGTCAGACACACCGCTGTGTGGAATGGAAAATTACTGCTGAGCCCTTAGAAAACACGGGACTATTGTTTTCTCCTGCAAGTTTGTATAACTGTATATGCATGGGCTTGGTCTCATGAGTAGAAGGTGTTGACGTAGGCAGTTACACCACTAGGGATTGACTGCAAGTATATTAAAGCAACTTTGACCTGTTTTATTTTGCAGAACTTACTCTGAAACATACGTGCTGTGTTTCCATTGTCAACTTCTGCCTGCAATTGCATTAATAAAGGTTTGATTGATTTACTTAAAGAAGATATTGTCTGATTGCACCAATAAGCCAATGATCGACAATGAACAAGGAACCTACCCCAACAACAGCCTACCCCAGACAAAACCTGGACGATGCTGGGCCAATTGTGTGCCGCCTTATGGTACTCCCAACCACGGCTGGTTGTGATACAGCCTGGAATTGATGCAGTGCCTTAGACCTCTACGCCACTCGGGAGCCCTTATGCCACTCTGAGATTAATATCTGATCAACACAAGTCGGATCAGCATGTCCTTGTTTGCTGTGCCAGGTTTATGCCACTCAGACTATATTGTGTAATTCTGAGAAAGGTACAAACAAATTTCATCATCCTCCAGATTACCATTTTGCACCTGAGTATTCATCACACATTGCCTTTCAGTGAGGAGGTATTGGGCCAATGCGAAGCTTGGCATTATGGTTATGTTGTTGTGAGGGGTCAGATTGGGAATTTAGCCAGGAGGACTCCTACTCCATCGATAAGCACCATGGGATTTATTTTTTAGACCATAGAAAGTCAGAACCTTTATTTAATATCACATCCAGAACTTACATTAAGCTGTCCCTATA
Source organism: Oncorhynchus kisutch (assembly GCF_002021735.2). Classification (NCBI taxonomy): domain Eukaryota; kingdom Metazoa; phylum Chordata; class Actinopteri; order Salmoniformes; family Salmonidae; genus Oncorhynchus; species Oncorhynchus kisutch. The sequence continues at coordinate 47,799,542 of NC_034191.2, read as the reverse complement.
GCAACTATACCAAGGTAATGTGGTCATCATATACAGTACATAAGATCTTTCCCCCAGCAGTCTCCCATCAAAGTACTGAGTGGTATACTGAGTGGTATACAGGGGTCAACGTTGAAAATGGGGTAATATTTTAGAAACGTTGATCAATGATATTCCAAACTGTGCTTTCAATCATCTAAAAGCACAACCAAATTCCAATGGAAAATCAATGTCAGATGTTTTATTCACCTATGTGTGTTATCACTGCGCTTTCAACCATTTAAAAGCACAACAAAGTTCAAATGGGAATACAATGTCAGATATGTTGTTTATTTATACAACAACTTAATGTGTCATCACTGTGCTTCATCTATTACAACACAACTAAATGACCTTGATCGTAGTTGAGATTACGTTAAAGTACATGGTGCAAGTGATCAATGCTGGTTGAGATTCGGACCAGATTGTTATAGCAATTGTGAAAATTCCATAGACCTGCGACCCTGAAGATGCACACTTTCTATGATTATAAAAACACATTTATTTTTACAGCAACCTCAAAATGTGTCAATGGATGGATGTGTAACTCATTTTAAGGTTGAATAAATACTTTTACATAAGTTTGTAAGATGTCTTTAACATTAGGCTATTTACTGTCTTGCAGAAGTAATTGAATTGTGTTTGGTTGTCAATGCAACCATATATCAACATTTAAAGGAGATCCACTGAGTTCTGGCTTTAATTCCAGTTTGTCTGCAAATGTATAACTGATGTGTTGGATTCACGTGTCCATTTCAACCAAAAATCTAAGTAAAAGAGTAGCACTAAATCAAATCAAACTTTAAATGCACTTTATATACAGTTTGACTTGATTTAATCCTATTATTTAAATTAGATTTTTAGTTGAGATGTGATTCCAACATATCATTATTACCTTGTAGATTCCATTTGAAATCAACCATGGTGGGAAAAGTACCCAATGTCATACTTGAGTAAAAGTAAAGATGCCTTCATAGAAAATGACTTAAGTGAAAGTCACCCAGTAAAATCCTACTTGAGTAAAATTCAAAAAGTATTTCGTTTTAGATATACTAAAGTATTGAAAGTAAATGTAACTGCTAAAATATACATAAGTATCAAAAGTAAACGCATAAATCATTTCAAATTCCTTATATTAAGCAAACCAGACAGCACCATTTTTTTTTTTTTTTCAATTTACGGATAGCCAGGGGCACGCTCCCACACAAACATAATTTACAAACGAAGCATGTGGTTAGTGAGTCCGCCAGATTAGAGGAAGAAGGGATGACCAGGGATGTTCTCTTGATAGGTGTGTGAATTAGGCCATTTTCCTGTCCTGCTAAGCATTCATCATGTAATTAATACTTTTGGGTGTCAGGGAAAATGTATGGAGTAAAAAGTACATACTTTTCTTTAGGAATGTAGTGAAGTAAAAGTATATCAAATATAAAGAGTAAAGTAAAGTAGTACTTAAGTAGTATTTTTACTTAAGTACTTTACACCACTGGAAATCAACCACAGCTTGACTGATATATTACTGATAAAATATGGTTACATTTCATTTGATTTGTTGAAAGTACCCTTTGTAAATGACTTCGATAGCAACAGTGAATCTATTAAGTGGAGATTTCGCAACAATTATTCTTACTCTACGTGTATATTATCCTCTGTTCCCCCCATGTCTGTGTGTGTAATTGTTCGTTACGTTTATTGTGTGACGCGGCATGCAGTTTTTTTCCGGGTATTATTTTGAACCCATGGTATTGTATTGTTGTACATTATTTGTGTGACTAGTGCGCTAGTGCAGTGACAAATATCAAAGCTAAGCAGCATTGGGTTTGGCTAAAATCCTGAATGGATAGCTGTAGATAGATCAACTCTCAAGTAGATACTGCTTCCCAGCCTATTGTTTTTGTTTTCTTATAGTGGATATAACCTATACAAGGTTTGTCATGTTGAAAATTGGTTCATGTCAGAATGAGCGCGCAACTGGTCAACTGGAGTCAGGTGCAGGAGAGCAGAGATGAGTGAACAGGCACACTTTAATTGGCAGAAGCAAATCAGTCGGACGCAACAGCATCACAACACTCCAGCCAAAGGCAAAAGCGAATAGCGCACTATGACAATATCCTGCTATTGAAATTTTGCCCACAAAACAACAGTTGATGAGTTTTTTCAAATCCAATGTATTTTCCAGGTAGATTCCACGTCACAATAAATTGAGAAATTACTTGGAAACAACGTTGATTTAACTAGTTTGTGCCCAGCGGGTTGTTTTTAAATCTCTGCTGAACAGATGACTAATTTCAGAGTCATGAGCAGAAACTACATGTCCAAGTATGACGAGATGCGTAAGGGAGACTACCTTATGTCCAACAACCACAAGTGGAAAGTTTGCTTCTATGTATGTGTCTAGAACTTGATAAATACTATGTGGTTACTTGAAAGTGTTATTTTTGGAGTCCATTGAAGACTTTTCCCATGACCAGTTTTCTAAAGTACTAAAGTAAAAATACCAGAAAGTACTACTTAAATAGTTTCTTTGTAACGGCTTTCTTCTATCTCCTCCTCGGACGAGGAGGTGTAGCAAGGATCGGACCAAAATGCAGCGTGGTTTATTCGATACATCTTTAATGAATGATGAAACGAACAATACAAAAACAACAAACGGAAATGTGAAAACCTATACAGTCTGTCTGTCTTAATAAATTATTTTTTATAAAAATAAAAATAAAATATCTTCAATACCATTCATTCTTTACAACTCATAATTTTCATACATACTCAAATAATGGTATTTTAATTTAAGTAATTTAACTAAACATAAACCCCAAACAAAACCTCAGGGGAGCATCTTCCCTCCCGTCACCCTACAAAATACCTTTCCCTATCTCTCCGTCCCTAATCTATCCCCTTACAAATCTAAATGACACCCAGCCCTAAACCCCCCTTCCACCTCTCCCGAGCAGCATGCTGCCCCCACTTCCTCTCCTCCCTCTTCATCCTCCCCCTCAAATCTCCTTCCACCCTCCTCACTATCCCTTCCACCCCCCAATCTCTCCCTGTCTTCACCATGTTCTGCCTGGCTTCCCACAGCCCCCGTTTAAAGAGACTCATGAGAAGCCAGAGCAGAAACCTGTCCCTATCCGTCCCTCTCGCTCTCCCTACACCTCTCTCTAACCTGGCCCACGTCAATACAAAATCCCCCCTTACCAAACCTAACAACACCCGTGCCCTAGACCATACTACTCCGGCAAAGGCACAGTCCCAAAAGACATGGCGCACAGTCTCCTCCCTGCCACAAGAGGATCTTGGACAGGTGGGGGATTGCACCAAACTATACCGGTACATGATGGAACGTACCGGCAAGCACCTATGGAGGCTCAACCAATTCAGGTCCTTGAGCCTGTTGTCCAGACCCCGCGCCTGCACTCCCTCCCAGACCACTTCCGAGATGCCCACTACAGGCACCGGACTCCCTGCCTTTCTGGCCTCCTCGTACAGGTGCCTGTGATCTAAACCTACTCGGGCAACTTCAACCTCAGGGTGCGCACGCAGCCACTTGGCCGCATGACCAAAATGCCACGGCAGCTGTTCTGCCCGAGGACCCGTGTTAGACCACACCATTACGCTTCTCGCCTGATACGAGAAGAACACCCGCAGGAGGTAACCGGATGGGTGTATCACTGGATGAGCAAGCTCCGTTAACAAGAAAGAAACAAAAATTGTGTCCAGCTTGAGGGGGAAATGTGGTACCCCCCTACCTCCCTCCCCGATGGGACAGATCATGCGTGCCCTGGCGACCCACTCGCACCTGCCACTCCACATGAACTGAAACACAAGCCTCACTAGAGGCCTCCTCAGACAAGCCGGCAATGGGTAGATGTACGCCAAATACAAAAGAGACGGCAACACATCCACCTTTAGGACCAGGACTTTGCCCATAAAAGACAAATACCTAGCCTTCCACATTGCTAGCTTCCTCTGTACCACTGCGATACGCATGTTCCAGTTCAGCGTCGCTGAGCCGGAGGTCTCAAAATGGACCCCGAGAATCCTCAGGGCCCCCTCACAGAGAGATAACCCCCCGGGCACATCCGTTCTACCGCGCCATCTACCGAAAAACTTGACGGAAGACTTTGCATGGTTCAGAACCGCTCCCGACGCTCGGGTGAAATCCCCAAAGATGGCAAGGGACCTTGTCAGGCACGAGTCCTTGCACAGCAGCAAGGAAGTGTCGTCGGCGTACTGCGTCATCTTAACACGCAGCCCACCACTTCCAGGGATCAGCAAGCCTTCCACCCCTGTGTCTGCCCTAATGGCAGCCCCCAGAGGCTCCATATACAGAACGAAGAGGAGAGCCGAGAGTGGGCACCCCTGCCTGACCCCAGAGGAGAGGTCAAAAACGTCACCCAAGTGACTATTTACACTAACTCGGCACCCCGCTCCGACATATAATGTACGAATCCATCCTATGAACTTCTCCCCAAATCCTAATCGACCTAACACTCTGAATAAAAAGGATCTATTCACGCGATCAAAGGCTTTCGCCTGATCTAGCGCTGCTACCATTAAAGGCAGTCCTCTATCTTCAACCCAAGCGATGGAGTCCCTGATTAACTGTAGGTTCCATCTAATAGAGCGGCCCTCTACCCCGCACGTCTGATCCTCATGAACGACCTAGGGAAGGGCTGTGCGCAACCGGTCTGCTAAAACCTTTGCAAGTAGCTTGTAATCTACGCACAGCATGGTCAATGGCCGCCAGTTGCCAAGGTCTGTTACTTCCCCCTTCTTATATAAAAGTGACAGCACACCAACAGCCATTGATCCCCCCGGGACCCCCGTCTCAAGGATGGCCTTCAAGACTTCGAGGACCACTGGTCCAAGTATACCCCAAAACTTGAGATAAAACTCAGCCGGCAGCCCATCCATCCCAGGCACCTTCCCTTTTCCCATCCTCCTAAGAGCGCTCTCAACCTCTTCTAGTGAAATCTGGGCCTCCATCACTTCTCTAATGTCCTCCGGCAACCGCCTGGACAAGTGTTCTAAAAACACATTTCCCTGCTCTACATCTATTTCCCTTTCCTTAAATAAACCTTGGAAATGATCAGTTGTCACCCTGACCATATCCTCTGGTTCTCTAACTATACTACCATTTTCTTCCCTAATGCCATGCATTACCTTCCTACTCTGTCTGGCCCTAACCGACTTAAAGAACATAGCGGAACAAGTCTCATTGTGTTCTAGAAAGCCACTATGCGCACGCTCCAGGAAAGCTCGAGCCTTCCGCGGATCTCTCCCAGTCAAACGACCCGCCGAGGTTGCCTGCCTCGTACTCAAGTTCAATTAACCTTTGGATACGATCCACCTCCCTCCTCTCCTCCCTTTTTTTCCTCTTGCAATACCCTATTATAAAAGCCCTAATCCTCACCTTAACTAATTCCCACCACTCTAACACCCCCTCGCACATGGACCGGAGGCCTTCAAGCCTCCAAAAGAAATCATAAAACCCGTCAACAAAAGCCTGCTCCTCCAGCACATCCCGATCTAACTTCCAGTACCCCCTACCAAAGAGGCAGACTGGCGACCCCACCTGCAGGAGCACCCCGTCGTGATCCGAAAAGAAAACAGGCAACAGCCGCCCAGACAACTTACCCAAAGACCTGGGTACAAAAATATAGTCGAGCCTCCGCTCAACCCCTCTGGAGTTGCGCCATGTAGGACCGGCCATTTTCGGAGTAGTGTGCAGACCACCATCAACCAGACCATGGCAAGCCATTAGCCTGGTAATGGCGCCTGCACTGCTATCCCCCCCTATTCCTAAATCTGTATTAAAATCCCCCCCTATCACTAATTTCCTATTTGTGACACACAGGGGCGTCAGACAGTCCACCATCTCCCTCCTGTCTGCCACCACCTGTGGCCCATACACCACCACTAATCTAAATTTACAATCCCTTATCGTGACATCCACCCCTATAACCCTCCCCTGCATTACCACAAAAGAATCCTCCACTTTTACCTCCCTGTGCCCACACAAAATCCCTACCCCCGATGAGTGCACCCCCCCAATACCCCAAACCGACTCCCCCTTGTCCCACTCCCTCTTAAACCTACTAACCTCCCCTCCATCCCTCAGGTGAACCTCCTGTAAAAAACAAAAATCAAACTCCACACCCTCCAAATAACTAAAAACCGCCCTCCTCTTAACAAAATCCCTTAAACCCCTTACATTTAAAGTAACAAAAGTAAAATTAGACCCCATGAAAGAATCAAATAAAAACATGTAATACACTCAAATTCTAAACCCAGACAGAAAAAAAATCAAAAACAGGAGACTCACCCGATGCTCCCCTGCTCCATATCTACCGGTGAAAACACCATCCGTACTCCCGACATCCCCCCCACTTCCTCCATCTCACCAACCCAGGATGCAGGAATAGTGTTTGGCTCCGGGGTGCCCTGCACCCTGGGTCTACCCCCACAACCCTCCCCCTCCCCAGTGCTGCAGCTGGATTGGAAAAAAATCGGGGAGGCTGAGTCCCCAAACAAAAAACTCCCCACCTCCTCCTGTACCCAGTCCTGAGTCATGTTAGGTGTGTCCCCACCCAACAGAAGTTGAGGGCCTGGGGAAACCAGCAGCAACCCAGAGGTTTCTCCCATCCCCATCACTCTCTTGGCCATCCCCTCCCTTTCACTGTCTGCCAATCGCACCCTCCTCTTCATTCTCTTCTTTGGTGATGGCGGCAGTGGAGAGATACCACCCTCCCCCCCACCAGCTCCTCCACCATACACCTCATCTCTTCCACCAGGGCACTTTCCCCCCAGTCCACTTGCTCTTCCACCGTCTCCTTCTCCAACACTCCTCCCTTGCTTTCTTCTCTCTCATGCTCCTCCACTCGGTTGCCTTCTTCCGCCGCTTTTCCTGGTTCTCCTACTCCCGTGCCTTCCGTTTCCTTCTCTCTTCCATCCGCCGCTTCTTGCTCCTCCTCCTTCCTTGCGGCCTTCCCCTCTGGACCTGTACTCTGGTCATGAGGCTTGCTTCCTTCCCCTCCTCTTCTTCCCCCATCCCCCGCTCCTGCTCCCCCCCCAGCCGCAGACGCATATGACCTCTGACGAGCCGGGCACCCCCGCCACAGGTGTGCTGACGAGCCACACCCGTGGCACGCCTTAGGCTTGTCACAATCCTTCGCCTCGTGTTCCTCAGATCCACAAAATCTGCATTTTCTTGTGCTGCACGAGGCGAATATGTGGCCGTAGGCCATACAGCGCCTGCAAAACGGGGGCTGACGTGCATAAAACAACGTCCCCCTGTCAGCCCCTAGGGAGAACATAGCAGGAGGATGGAGGTAGCCACCATGTCCCTTTGGGTCCTCTCTGAGGAGGGCCTGGAAGCCTCTCCTCCCATTCCAAAACCCAAGGGAGTCTTTGAGGTGCCTTGCTGAGGAGACGTTATCCATGTATCTCCCCAGAAAGGCCCTCACCTCTTCATCCTTAACGTATGGGTTGTAAATGTTGACAGTTACAACCCTAAAGTTATTCTTCGCCAGGCTTGTTATTTCATAGTGGCTCATCGGCCTCTCGCCTCCCACTGCTCTTGCCCTTCTCAGGATATCATCGTGTTTCTCCTCTGTATATAGTGCCACGTCGTATGCTCCCTCCAACGAGTTGCCTTGGAAACAAAACACGTCCTTCACCGTCAGCTTTAGAATCCCCATCAATATTATCCTTCCAAAAGTTTCCCGTCCTACAGGCTCCAACTCCTTTTCCTTCCAAGCAAAACGAATCGTGTTGGCCAGCCCAATCCCAGGGACCGACCGTGTTGATGTATTTAGCACCATCTCCGCAAGGAGAATGGCGCTCGTTCTCTTCTCTTCCAAAACAATGAAAAAATAAAATCCAAAGTGACTGAGCCTATTCTGGTGAAACTACACAGAGACAGGAACAATCACCCACAAAATACACAGTGAAACCCCGGCTACCTAAATATGGTTCCCAATCAGAGACACCGAGAATCACCTGACTCTGATTGAGAACCGCCTCAGGCAGCCAAACCTATGCTACACCCATACTCAGCCGCAAATCTCAATGCCTACAAAAACCCAATACGAAACACAACAAAATAAACCCATGTCACACCCTGGCCTGACCAAATATATAACGAAAACACAAAATACTATGACCAAGGCGTGACATTCTTGTTGTCTGTGCTTTACTTGACTATTTATATTTTTGTAACTTTTACTTTTACTTCACTACATTCCGAAAGATTTTTAAAAACTTTTTACTCCTTACATTTTCCCTGACACCCAAAAGTACTCAGTACTCGTTACATTACGACAGGAAAATGGTCCAGTATACACACTTATCAAGTGAACATCCATGGTCATCCCTACTGCTTCTATTCACAAATGCTTCGTTTGTAACTTATGTCTGAGTTTTGGAGTGTGCCCCTGGATATCCGTTAAAAAATATATACTAGAAAATGGTGCCGTCTGGTCTTCTTTAAATACAGAATAAGAAATGATTTATACTTTTACTTTTGATCTTAAGTATATTTAAAACCAAATACTTAGACTTTTTACTGAAATATTTATTTTGCTGGGTGACTTTCACTTTTAGTTGAGTCATTTTCTATTAAGGTATCTTTACTTTTCCTCAAGTATGACAATTGAATACTTTTTCCACCACTGCCCATGGGTTTGGAACTGGAGAGTTAAATTAATGTATTCATTCTATTTCTCTACATAGGAGGATGGCAACTTTGGGATCTATGGCAGGAAGCCCATGTGGAACTCTGACACCGCTGGCCAGCCTGTGCACAGGCCTATCGCCTGTGCATGCAAGACGACTGCAACATTGTAATGTACCAGAAGGACAACAAGATGATATGGCAGACCAAGTGCCCGGCGTCCGGTGGCTGTGTAATGATGTGCCGCATGTGGCTGTGTAATGATGGCACCATGGTGGTGGAGAGAGACGGAGAGGAGGTGTGGTCCTCTGCTCAGTCTAAGGGATTCAAGCAGTGAGCAGAGCACCTGCATCTCTACCGGGGATAAGTTCATGCTGATAATAGCCACACTTTCCATCTGTGATGTATGACTGTCTTCCTTGACCTATGTTCAATAAAGAGCATGGTATGTATTTCTGAATGTATTTTCCTTGCATTGTCCTGATCTATCTGTCAATGAAAAGGAATAGGGGTAACATAAATGGGAACAACCAGAAATTATCATAGAATTTTTAAGTATCCTCTTGCCATGAATGTGAGGAGAAAACAATATGGCATCTATTGAGCACATTGGGGAATCTGAGAGCTGTGAACACATCAGAATCTGGCAGATAAGAATAATGAATAATTGTTTCAATGAGCAGATATTTTTAGCACAGTGCATAGCACACAAAACAGTTGAATAGCTCTGTTGAAATGTAGAGGCGAGGTTCATTCTGTTGGCAGCCCCTCCTCTTTGTTACCACAGGCCTCTCTGAAGTGCCGTTCTTAACGAGCCAGACACATGGCTCGTCTACTAGACACCACATTGTCCCAGTCGTTTCTCGTACTAAGAGTAGCCTAAATCTCATTAGCAATGAGAGGGGTTGGCAGAGTGCTGGCTCAAAGGCTCTCCTCACCTATTGTGCACCAAAAAAAGTGCAAGACTCTGTGATTATAGAGGTGAATGGGTGTATATCTGGGAATATTTATAAAACATGATTGGTCTTCTTGGTCTTCAACAAATTATCAGTGGAAGACATCAAATGAGGTCAAGTGTTGCGACCAAACATACATTTAACTCTCTACTTTTGAGCTTAATGTGAAATAAATCGATCATGACTCAGTGCCGGTTGCCAGTAGATTAATCACTTAATTTTTTATTGGATCTATGTACATTTTTTTTAAACAAAATTCTGCCAAAATGTCCACTAGATGGGGGACAATGCTTTTAATAGTGACACCAGTTTTCTGACATGTCCAATTTCATCTGATTGTTTGTGTCACACCCTGATCTGTTTCACCTGTCTTTGTGCTTGTCTCCACCCCCTTCCAGGTGTCGCCCATCTTCCCCATTATCTCCTGTGTATTTATATCTGTGTTCTCTGTTTGTCTCCTTCATCTCGGACCCCTCTAAGATAGCTTACCTCATCGCCTGTATGCTTAAGTCTAGAGGAGTTTGTGGCAGAGGTAAAGAAGGTTCTCGATGCTCCACTGTCTGAGAGAGAGGCTGCCCGGAAGTTACTCCAGCTTTGGCAAGGTTCCCGCAGTGTGGCAGACTATGCTGTGGATTTCTGCACATTGGCAGCTGAGAGTGCCTGGAACCCAGAAGCACTGTTCGACATGCTCCTGCATGGAGTTTCAGGGGAAGTAAAGGACGAGATTGCTGGTCAGGAACTACCGACGGATCTCAATTTGCTCATCGCCTTGACCATTCGGATCAATGGCTGACTACAGGAACAAAGGAAGGATAGGAGAGGAGATTTCACTCACCCGTCCAAGGATTCCACCTCGCCTCTGAGGTATCCCGGAAGTCCCCAACGGCTCCATTGCAGAGAGAACCCAAGGCTACCAGAGTTCCCATGGGAGCCTCCAAAAACTGCTGATCCACCTCCTCCTGAGCCCATGCAACTAGGCAGAGCTAGGCTGTCTCCAGCTGAACAGCTATACAGGCTTCACACTAAGAGCTGCCTGTATTGCGGGACTACTGGTAATTTCGTTTCCACATGTCCACTAAAAGACCAGGCTCACCGGTAGTTAGTACTCTGGTGGGCCACACAGAGAACTTTTCCTCTCCCCTTACTCACATCCCTTTTCATGTCATGTTGCTGTGGGGGAACCAGTCGAAATCTCTCCAGGTCCTCAACGACTCTGGGGCCGATGACAGCTTTATGGATGCTACCCTGGCTTCCGCGCTAGATATCCCCACTCAGTCCCTCTCCATTCCCATGGGCAATAGAGCACTGGAAGGGCACTTTATAGGCTGGGTCACCCACAATACCACCCCCCAACAACCTACGTGTGTCAGGGAACCACAGTGGGACGATCCAGTTCCTGCTCATTAAGTCTCCTCAGGTTCCTGTGGTATTGAGATTCTTCTGGCTCCAGCGACACAATCCCCTCATTGACTGGTCTGCCGGTGCCATCATGAGCTAGAGCCCGTTCTGCCACGTCCATTGCTTGAAGTCAGCGCAGCCTGCCTGCCCCAGGACATATTCCAGGGGGCTCGGAAGTTGCCCCGGACCCTCTCCGCCATTCCCGCTGAGTACCAGGACCTCCGGGAGGTGTTCAGTAAGGCCCGGGCCACTTTGCTACCGCCACACTGACCATATGGCTGTGGGATTAATCTTCTCCCAGGAACCACTCCACAGATTTTCATATTACCCATACAGCCAGAAGAGTTCAAGAAGCGATTAGTGAAGTTGAGCAGTGGTCCCTCAGGTGGGGCTTCAAGTTTTCTGTTAAGAAAAAAGACTGCTTTTATCTAGAAGGAAGGCTAGGGAGGAAATATACCTGAAGCTGTATGGAAGGTGTCTGGAGAGAGTGGGAGGGTTTAGGTTCCTGGGGGTCAGGTCTGACACTCGAATGACATGGGTGGAGCATATTAACAGAGTAGTTGTCAAAGGAAAGACGATTGAATGTGATGCGTTGCTTGTCAGGAATGGAGTGGGAGGGCAGATAGAAGGGTGTTATGTACAGCACCAGTCAAGAGTTTGGACACCACTACTTTTTTCATTATTTCTACTATTTTCTACATTGTAGAATAATAGTGAAGACATCAAAACTATGAAATAACACATATGGAATCATATAGTAACCAAAAAATTGTAAAACAAATCAAAATATAGAAATATTTGAGATTATTCAAAGTTGCCACCCTTTGCCTTGATGACAGCTTTGCACAGTCTTGGCATTCTTTCAACCAGCTTCACCTGGAATGCTTTTCCAACAGTCTTGAATGAGTTCCCACATATGCTGAGCACTTGTTGGCTGCTTTTCCTTCAGTCTGCGGTCCAACTCATCCCAAACCATCTCAATTGTGTTGAGGTTGGGTGATTGTAGAGGCCAGGTCATCTGATGCAGCACTCCATCACTCTCCTTCTTGGTCAAATAGCCCTTTCACAGCCCGGAGGTGTATTGGGTCGTTGTCCTGTTGAAAAACATATGATAGTCCCACTAAGCGCAAACCAGATGGGATGGTGTATCACTGTAGAATGCTGTGGTAGCCATGCTGGTTAAGTGTGCCTTCAATTCTAAATAAATCACAGATAGTGTCACCAGCAAAGCACCACCACATCATCACACCTCCTCCTCCATGCCTCACGGTGGGAATCACACATGCGGAGCTCATCCGCTCACCTACTGCGTCTCACAAAGACACGGTGGTTGGAACCAAAAATCTCAAATTTGGACTCATCAGACCAAAGGACATATTTCCACCAGTCTAATGTCCATTGCTCGTGTTTATCTTCCCAACTATTTTGCAATTTATATGGCACAGCTGTCAGTTTTTTGGTCCTTAAAGGAAATTGGTATATGCTTTTATTCATCACACTTTTCTTTAACCATTTATGTTCTTTAATACAGGGCCGACATACAAGTTCCTTACTTTTTCCCCTTTACATGCCTCTTCCATTTTTGTGGTAATGCTGCAATTAATTGGTTGTAATTTTGGGTAGAGCAGACATTTCCATATGACTGTGTTAGCTGCATGTGTGACATAACTCCACCAGTCCTATTTATGATATCATTCGCTAAAATTATACCTTTTTTTAATTCGATAAATTCCGTTTTTTGATCGATTAGTATATTTGAATTTAACCACAATATTTGTTGTACTATTTGTTCCGTCCTTTCAGGTGGATTAAACTGAAATTGCAACCAACTTTCTAAGGCTTGTTTAAAAAATAAAGACATTTTGGAGATTATTTCCTTTTCAAACAACCGAAGGGGAGCAGGTGAAATCTGAATAAAGGGGAAAAGGCCCTTCCTGAATATAGGATGAGACATTTGTACAAATTGACTAGAGAACCAGTTTGGATTTAAGTATAACTTTGTATGACTGATGCCTTTAGTGAGAGGTCTAATGCTTTAATATTTAATCATTTCTGCCCACTGAATTCATATTCGTTATATAAATAGGCCCTTTTAATTTTATCTGGTTTGCCGTTTCAAATAAAATTGAATATTTTTTGTTCATATAATTTATAAAGCAGGTCACTCGGTGTAGGCAAAACCATAAGCAAATAGGTAAACTATGATATAACTAAGGAGATAATCAGGGTGATTTTTCCACAAATAGACAGGTATTTTCCTTTCCATGGTAGCAAGATCTTATCTATTTTTGTTAACTTTCTATAAATATTTATTGGAGTGAGATCATTTCTTTCTTTTGGGATTTGTATACCGAGTATGTCCACATCTCCGTCAGACCATTTAATTGGTAAACTACATGGTAATGTAAAATGTGCATTTTTTTGTGATCCAATACGTAATATGGTACATTTATCATAATTTGGTTTTAATCCAGAGATTAAAGAGGCCGTGGAGATACTCCAATTGTGGTTTTAAAAGAAAACATGAATCATCAGCGTACAATGACACCTTAGTTTTTAAGCCACGGTTTCTAATCCCTTAATATTATTGTTTGATCTAATCTTTGCAGATAACATTTCGATGGCAATAATAAATAGATATGCCGATAGTGGACATCCTTGTTTTACTAGATAGTTTAAAACTTTCTGAGATGTAGCCATTATTTACTATTTTACACCTAAGGTTACTATACATAACCTTAACCCATTTGATAAGAGATTCCCCAAAATTGAAATACTCTAGGCATTTATATATAAACTCCAGTCGTACTTTATCAAAAGCCTTTTCAAAATCAGCTATGAAAACCAAGCCTGGTGTCCCCGATATTTCATAGTGTTCTATTGTTTCCAGTACTTGTCTTATATTATCTACATTGTATTGTCCATGTAAAAAACCTGTCTGATTAGGATGAATAATATCTGACAATACTTTTTCAATTCTATGTGCCAAGCATTTTGCTAGAATTTTTGTATCACAACACTGAAGTGTAAGAGGTCTCCAATTATTTAAATGGACTGGATCTTTATATATACCACTTGGGTCCTGTTTCAGTAATAATGATATCAGACCTTCTTGTTGCGTGTCTGATAATCTACCATTTATATAGGAGTGGTTAAAACAAGCCAATAATGGTCCTTTGAGTATACCAAAAAAAGTTGTGTATACTTCCACTGGTATGCCATCCAGCCCTGGAGTTTTCCCATCCTTAAAGGCCCCAATTGCCTCAAGCAGTTCCTCCTCTGTAATTTGGCCTTCACATGAGTCTTTCTGTACAGATATTAATTTTACATTATTATTAGGAAAAAATCCATACAATTAGTTTCAGTTGGTGGAGATGGAGGAGTCTGAAATAAAAACATATTCTTAAAGTACTTTACTTCCTCTTTCAAAATATCATTTGGTGAATCATGCGTGAATCCATCATTTATAACAAGTTTTAATACATTTTTTGGTAGCTTTTCTATATTGAAGATTGAAAAAGAATTTGGTGCATTTTTCCCCCATATTCCATCCAGTTCACTTTATTTTTTATAATGTATTACACTGGATATTTCTTGAATAAGTTCCTCCATTTCTTTTTGTTTTTCCTCTAACTTATTCCGTGCCTCTATAGTACCGTTTTTATTGCTATCTAACTGTACTGTTAGTCCTTCAATTTCCTTTGTTAATATGGACTCTTTTGATCTAAATTGCTTTTGTTTTATAGATGAGTACTGAATTGCATTGCCTCTAAAGGCACATTTAAAAGTGTCCCATACAGTAAGGGTATCTGCTGTACCTATGTTATGTCTGAAAAAGTAAGTTAAAAATTATTCTGTCCTAGTTCTAAACAATGTATCATCTAGTAGGCTTTGATTAAATTTCCAATATCCCCGCCCACGTGGAAATTCTGTAAGAGTAATATATATGCCAATTATGTGATGATCCGACCGCATTCTGTCCCCTATCAACACTTTTTAAACTTTTGGTGCCAGAGAGAATGACATAAGAAAGTAGTCAAGGCGACTAGCTTGATTAAGCCTCCGCCATATATATCTCTCTAGGTCAGGGTATTTAAGTCTCCATATATCCACTAATTCCAATATATCCATGACATTCATGATTTCCTTAAGTGCCTGAGGGTGATAGTTTGTAGTGTGATTTCCTTTCCGGTCCATAGAGGTATTTAAGACCGTATTAAAATCTCCCACCATAATAATGGAGTCTAGTGTTGCTTGTAGAGTTGATAGATTCTTATATATTTTTTTAAAGAAGCTTGGATCATCATTATTCGGACCGTATAGGTTAATAAGCCATATCTGTTTATTGTCCAATAACATATTTAAAATAATCCATCTACCTTGAGTATCTGTTTGGACAATTTGCACATTTGGATCAAAATTATTGTTAATTAAAACCATCACCCCTTTTGAATTTCTTTGCCCATGGGACAAGTATATTTCGCACCCCCAGTTATTTTTCCACAAAACTTCATCTAAAACTGTTGAATGGGTTTCCTGTAAACAATATACGTATATTATATTCCTTCTCATTACAATTGTAACTTATTTCTTGTACTTATTTCACCACCTATCATAATGTGACACAACTTTCAATTATTTTTATCAAAATATATGTTTGTAAACGTACCATTAAAAAGTAACATGATGATCTCTATAGCTGTACCATGATCTTTGCCTTTCTACTAAGTAAACCTCCAATTGGTCCCTACTATTCCACCTGCTAAAAGCCCTCCTCATCCCGAGTTGGGTTGTCATCCCAATGCCCGGCAGACCACCCTCGACCCCCTGTATCCCATAACCCATAACTGACTGGGATCCATCCTTTGAAAAGAGCACACAGTGCCATTTACCGAATTGAAGTAGATTAACTGCCAGATGCTTTTCCATCACCCTCACCCCGATTTGTATTATATATAGCTGTGGATCATCCTCTATTGTCCCTAACATCTTTTACTTCTTCGCAACAGTTGTGGGATACACACATACACCTACACACACTCAACCCATACCCCCACACAACCATAAGTGCACTTACTCAACAATTGCACCAGGGTGGCTACTTTGGGTGGCTTAAGGGTGGCTACTTTGAAGAATCTCAAATATAAAATATATTTTGATTTGTTTAACACTTTTTTGGTTACTACATGATGCCATATGTGTTCTTTTATAGTTCTGATGTCTTTACTATTATTCTACAATGTAGAAAATAGTAAAAAATAAAATAAATAAAAACCCTTGAATGTGTAGGTGTGTGTTAAGTCCGTCGTTAGAAGGAGCCCAAGGTGCAGTATTCTGTCCTTGAGTTGCGTTCCCATGCAAAACTAGACAGATAGCTAACAACTAAGTCTTCAATAAAACTCCCAAGGCGTGACTTTTCTTGAATGAATATATTGAAAACGTTTATGTTGTGAAACTGCAAAATACAGAAAAGAATATACTTTAGTATTCAATTCACACCGACATACTGTAGCTGTACATTAAACATTTGAAGTTGCATAAATACAAAGCACGTGCTAAGGTACCATGCATCTGGCATGATGCCAAACCATATAGCTAATTGTTACTCATATGGTAATTGGCTCCTTTCATTACTCTAATGTACAAACATTTATGTAGAATAACAAAGTATATTACACTAGGAACAGTAACAAAACTACAGTATTGTATATTTTACAATTCGTTTGCATGACGCACGAGCAAAGTAATACAGCTAACGACATACATTTAAAGGCATTGCAATTTGTGAGTAAATGCAACCAATATTGATATGTAAGCAACTCTATCAATAACAAGATTATCATCATTAGCTAAATGCTTGAATCGAACTTACAAACTGTTAGAAATTGGATATGTAGACGGACGAGTCGGTCAAGGATCGATTCAGACAAGGTGGTAAATTGTATGACAAGCTACAGTTTATTCAGAGTGAAGATATCTAGAACAGCATAATTACGGCTCTCCCGCTGGTTCGTACGGAAGCGCAGACGAAGAAGAGACCGTTACAATCAGTACACTACTATTATATAGGAAAGAAAGTAGGTTGATTCTGGAAGATCGGATCTTTGGATTGGTTCAGCTGGGGTGTAGTCTGTAGTCTTCCGCCATTGGCTCAGTAGTCTGTCCGTCATCGTAGAATCCTCTTCGGACACACAATGTTAAGAGACAAAGGAGATCATGTGTGTGTGCGCTGGTTTTGGCCATTAGTGTAATGCGGGAGCTACCCTGTAGGGGACCCCACAGGCTCAATTCTAAGTGGTAGCCCCCCCCTTAACAATAATCTGGTCACCTACATAAGAAATAGCATTTCTCTACAAAACAAATATTTCCAAGGCTGAAGCGTGACAAGAAATAACCGAAAGACCTGCACCGTAGCGTTGTTTGTAGCTGCTTCTTTGCGTGCAAAACTAATTCTGTACTTCCTGTTTGCGTCGTCTTTCTAAGTACCAGAAAGCGCCACTAGGGGGCAAATAACACCATTGAACACAATGAAAATCCAATTTAACCATTGTAATAAAATAATCTGTTACCTTCTAACAGGATGGCAGCACACTCCCCGCCTGGCATAATGAAATTGTGCCACTATGAAATAAAACATATCAAGAAACAAATAATGTCCTTTCTATTTTTATCTTTTGTCTCTAGGATGCTTCAGAAAGAAGAACAACAATCTCTGAGATTGGTCTCAGAAACACCTTAGCAGCTCCTTGCTTGACAATTTTTAGTTCTACTTTCCTAACCTTTTTGTCAGTACTGGGAAAGGTTTTTACCACAAGCCCGACTGGCCAGTCATTTCTGTGTGCCTGACTGTCTTTCAATAAGACAACATCTCCCACTTTTACATTTGGCTTTTCTGCTGTCCATTTTCTGCGTCTCTGCAGCGTTGTCAGGTACTCCTGTCTCCACCTTTTCCAAAAGGTGTCAGCGAGACACTGGACTTGCTTCCACTGTTTTCCATGAAGGTCGTTCATGCTGAAGTATCCAGAAGGGGCTGAGGTAGCGCTGGTCTTTTGTGTAAGTAACATTGAGGGTGTGAGAATGGTAGGCATGTCAGTGTCGGTTGATACTGACACTAAGGGTCTCGCATTGATTATTGCCATAACTTCAGACATAAGAGTGCTCAAGACCTCATGTGTGAGACGAGTGGAGCCCGTCTGAAACAGCATAGCATCAAGAATACGTCTGGCAACCCCAATGAGTCTCTCCCAAGAACCACCCATATGAGACCAGTGTGGAGGATTAAATATCCAAGTACATCCCTTATCTGAGAGGTATTTAGTCAGTTCTGAGTCATTTGTGTCAATACCCAGTTCCCTGCAGGCACCTATAAAGTTTGTACCTCGATCAGACCGTAGCACTTTTGCTGGACCACGGATAGCGAAAAACCGCCTCAGCGCGTTGATGAAGCTGGATGTGGACATGGATTCGATAAGCTCGATATGGACTGCTCTAGTAGACATACATGTAAAGAGCACCGCCCAGCGCTTGGAGTCTGCACTACCACCTCTAGTGCGACGAGTTATGACAATCCATGGTCCAAACACATCAAGTCCAACGCTGGTGAATGGTGGTTCAGATGTGAGTCTGTCTGCAGGCAAGTCAGCCATTTTTTGGTCAACTAACCTCCCTCTAACCTTGCGGCAGGTGACACACTTGTTTATGATACCAGAGACCAGACGTTTGCTCCCAATAATCCAGAAGCCTGCTGCTCGAATAGCTCCATCTGAAAAATGACGGCCTTGGTGAGCCACTTGCTCGTGATAATGTCTTACCAGCAGAGTGGCAACATGATGTGTCCGTGGGATGATGAGAGGATGTTTTTCGTCTTGTAACATGTCGGCGGAGGATAAGCGGCCTCCCACCCTCAGCAACCCATCCTCATCAATCACTGGGTTCAGCTTTTTGAGTGTACTTTGCTTTGGGAACTCTTTTCCTTTTTCAATGCATTTGAATTCCTCTCTGAAGGCTTCATGTTGCACACAGTGAATGATTGCTGTTTTGGCTTGTGACAACTCACTTGTACCGCATGGTTTATTACAGTCATGCCAGCCTCTGCAGCTGGTGTTGTCTGCACCTTCATGGAAGGATCTTGCAACATGAATGAGTCGTGCTGTTGCTCGATTGAGAGTTTTCCAGCTTGAGAACCTCTCAAAGCGATGAGAGCCGAGTTGAGCTCCAGAAACTTTAGAGGCAAAGACAGTGACGTCTGGTCGAATCTCTGCATCTGTGTGAGGCTCTACAAGGTCAACATTGATGTTCTCAGGCTTACTCGAGTTTGTTTGGGTCAGGAACTGTGGACCTGAGAACCAACTAGTGTGTTTTAAGAGCGCAGCAAGTATGGGCCTGGTTGCATGGTCTGCTGGATTGCTGTCAGTGTTTATATAGCACCACTGATCTGGATGGGTAGACTTCCTGATGCGAGTTATCCTATTGGCAACATAAACATAGAATATTTTGGTGACATTGTGGATGTAACCGAGAACTATCTTACTGTCTGTGTAGAACTTGGCTGCATGTATATCAATGTCAATTTCGTCTTTGATCAGTTCATACATCTCAACAGCTAGCAAAGCCGCACACAGTTCTAGGCGTGGCATAGTGTGGGCCGGACGAGGGGCCAATTTTGATTTCCCCATGACAAATCCAACATGGCATTGACCTTCCGAGTCAATAACTCTCAGGTAGGCTACCGCTCCTATGGCTACTGTAGAGGCATCCGAGAAGATGTGTAGCTCTCTTCTTTGAGTGGTAGACAAGGAGACTGGGATGTAGGTCCGCTGAATATTCATATGTTCCAACTCCATCAAAGATTCCTTCCACATTTTCCATTCCTCTTCTTTTTCTGTGGGAAGAGGGGCATCCCACTCACTCTGATCAGAAGAGAGTTCTCTGATTAAGGCTTTACCTTGCATTGTTATTGGAGCCACGAACCCAAGGGGGTCATAAAGACTATTCACTGTGGACAGGATGCCTCTCCGCGTAAAAGGCTTCTCATTGTGGGACACCTGGAATGAGAAGCTGTCTGTTTCCAGGTTCCAGGAAAGTCCCAGACTCCGTTGAAAGGGGAGAGGATCCACTCCTAGGTCCAGATCTTTTAAGTCTTTCGCACGGTCCTCCATAGGGAAGGCTTCCATAACTGTTTTGCTATTGGATGCAATCTTGTGTAGTTTCATGTTGGACTCCGCCAACATTGCTTGTGTTTTTCTTAGAATGTTGACAGCTTCTTCTGTAGTAGCTACTGATGTCAGACCATCATCGACGTAGAAGTTCCTCACTACATATTGCTTGGGTTCTGACCCATGTTCCTTCTCACCCTGTAGCGCTGCTCGTCTCATGCAGTAGATGGCTACGGCTGGTGAAGGGCTGTTCCCAAATACATGCACTTTCATCCTGTACTCGGTTATGTTTCCATCTGGGTTGTTGTCTTCATACCAGAGAAACCTTAAGTAATCTCTGTGATCCTCACGTACACCAAAACAGTAAAACATTTGTTGCACATCTGCTGTTAGTGCAATGCAATCCTTGCGGAAACGCATTAGGACACCCAAGAGTGTGTTGTTTAAGTCTGGACCACTGAGCAGAACATCGTTAAGTGACACGCCTTGACACTTAGCACCGGAGTCAAATACTACTCGTATTTGTTCAGGCTTTTGTGGATGGTAAACACCAAATATGGGCAGATACCAACGTTCTTCGTCTCCCTCTAGTGGCTGTGAAGGTTCGGCTTGGTCGTTATCCAGTATCTTTTGCATGAAGTCAATAAAATGACGCTTCATGTCAGGCTTTTTGTCTAAAGTCCTGCGAAGTGATGTGAGACGGTTCATGGCCTGCTCCCTGTTATTAGGAAGGCGACGTCTAGTGGGGCGAAAGGGTAGTGGAGCCACCCAGTTGTTTCCATCATCCTGGAAAACCTGTTTGTCCATAATGTCCAAGAAGGCTTTGTCCTCCACTGATGGTGCTGGTTTATCATCGTCTTGTGTTTTGTCGAACACGGAACATCCCAGGCTGTCTGTGTTCACAGTTGTGTTTGGATCTCTCAAGTGCACTGTAGAGGGAGAGATGTGTTTCTGAGCTACGCTGTTGTAGTTCTCTTTCACCTGTATGATGTCAGGGCAAGGGCTCAGATAGGATGTGCGACCATTTTGAAGTATGTTTGTCCTGAACACGTTAACATTGGCTGGTCGGTGAGCCGTTCCCAGACAGACCTCACCTACGATGACCCACCCGAGGTCGAGTCGCTGTGCATAAGGAGTGTCGTGGGGCCCATTGATTTGCTCTCGTACCTTGTGTACCCTTAAGATGTCTCGTCCTAAGAGCAGGAGGATGGGAGCGTCTGGGTCCACAGCTGGAATTCTGTCCATAACTGGTTGCAGATGGGGATGATGATACGCAATGTCGGGGGAGGGAATCTCCATCCTATCGTCTGGCATCATATCACACTCTATCAGGGTAGGGAGAGTGAGCTGCATGTGTCCATCTATAGACTCCACCATGAAGTTGACGGCTCTCCTGCCTGAAGTCTCTGTTACCCCAGAACACGTCTTCATGGTGTATGGAGCAGAGTTGTCATTGATGTTGAAGAGACTGAAAAACTCTGTCTTGGCCAGAGATTTGTTACTCTGTTCATCAAGCACTACATACATTTTGACAGCTTTCTCTCTTTTCCCAGCCGGATAAGCTTTGACTAGGCATATTTTTGAACATGATCTTGGATTGACTCCCTCACCACAGATCTCTGTACACTTTGAGGTGACAGATAGAAGAGCATCATCACCTTGCTCCCCGCCATGCTCTGTCTCTGCTGTAGCGGTGTCTGTATTTGTAGGGGCTGGGCCTGGATGCAGAGCAGCAAGATGCCTGTCGCTGTCGCACTCAGAGCACTTGATTGAAACCTTACAGTCTTTAGCTCTGTGCTGAGTTGACCCACAACATCGGAAACAAATGCCATTGTCTTTGAGATATGATTTGCGCTCATCTAGAGTTTTGTATCTAAACCCACGACACCTTTTAAGAGGATGAGGCTTGTTATGTATTGGGCAGTGACGGTCAGGGTTTTCAACCTTTGTCTTACTGGGTTTGGTTTGGTGGTCTGAGGCCTCAGATGACACATCTGTCTTGTATACAGTCACAGGTGTCTTGCTGCTGTACCTGGCAGGTTTCTCACTTTTCATGGACACCTGGTTAGTTGAGGTGTAGAGGGTGAAGCTGGGGTCATTTCTAATTTTTTGCCTGGTTCCTGATGAATCTCGAGAAGAACGAGAATGGTGGGAATGCTACCCGATAGTCCTCCTTATATTTGGATCCCTGTGCTATCCATTTTTCTTGTAAACTGAATGGAAGTTTCTCTACAATAGGGTTTACCCCCCGAGATGTGTCCAGATAAGCGAGGCCTGGAAGGTACCCTTCTACTTTAGCACACTCCAGTTCGAGAAGAATGTCACCTAGTTCTCTTAGTTTGTGATTGTCTTTGTTAGCCAGTTTTGGAAAATCATCAATTTTCTTCAACAGTGCATTCTCGATCACTTCGGGTGTACCATAGCACTCTTCTAGTCGTTGCCAGACCATGTTAAGTCCTGCTGTTGCATTGAAAATATGGACAGATCTAATTCTGTTTGCTTGCTCAGACGACTCTGCCCCTAGCCACTTGGTAATTAGATCTATCTCTTCCCTGGCTGATAAATTCAAGTCTCTGATCGCATTGAGAAAGGATGCTTTCCATGCCCAATAATTTTCAGGGCGATCATCAAACTTCAGGAGTCCGGAACTCACCATCTCACGTCGTAGGAGGTACTTGGTGAGGTCTGGTGCCACTTGTGACTCAGGGAAGTTGTGTGTGTGTGACTGGAAGTGGGCTTGCTTTCCATTTCCACCATGCTGCTGTTCATTTCTTTTGAACGGAGAGTCTCTGCTCGTGTTCTGTTGTTTGCTACTTTCTGGATTATGGCATGTAGCTGGGTCAACACTAAGCTCTTGTTTCTCCACTTCAAATGGAAGTTCAGCACAGTAGGGCCTAGCATGTTGTTGCACATACTCACATGTACGTTGGACTGGACTTAAGGGCTGTGTCCCTGTGTCTAGTTCTTTGCGAAGCTCTCTGCGTTCTGATCCTACAACTTCTTCAAAGGCTGCAGCTTCAGCCAACGCAGCAGCAGCTGCTCTCTCAACTTGGAGAACATATAAACTTGCCTCGAGGTCAGCTTTTTGCTTCAACAAGCTGGCCTCTATTTCTGCCTTTTGTTTCATCACAGAAGCTTCCTTCTCAGCATAAGAGACTTGTGCTGAGTCCGCCTTGGCGCGTGCTTTGATGGCTGCAGAACTCGCGGTTGAGGATCTGCTTGACTGTTTTGATGACCTTGATCTTGTAGATTGAGACTTGGTCTCTTCCATCTCTCTCTGTTGAACACCTGGCTCTGGTTGTTGCATCATAGACTCCTGGTCTTCCCTAGGAAGAGAGGCTTTGTTTGCTGATGAACGTAGAAACAAAACCACCGTGTGTGGTTATTTTTGAGCTTGAGCCCGATGTGATGATGTTTTTTCACTATTCTGTCCTTGAGTTGTGTTCCCATGCAAAACTAGACAGATAGCTAACAACTAAGTCTTCAATAAAACTCCCAAGGCGTGACATTTCTTGAATGAATATATTGAAAACGTTTATGTTGTGAAACTGCAAAATACAGAAAAGAATATACTTTAGTATTCAATTCACACCGACATACTGTAGCTGTACATTAAACATTTGAAGTTGCATAAATACAAAGCACGTGCTAAGGTACCATGCATCTGGCATGATGCCAAACCATATAGCTAATTGTTACTCATATGGTAATTGGCTCCTTTCATTACTCTAATGTACAAACATTTATGTAGAATAACAAAGCATATTACACTAGGAACAGTAACAAAACTACAGTATTGTATATTTTACAATTCGTTTGCATGACGCACGAGCAAAGTAATACAGCTAACGACATACATTTAAAGGCATTGCAATTTGTGAGTAAATGCAACCAATATTGATATGTAAGCAACTCTATCAATAACAAGATTATCATCATTAGCTAAATGCTTGAATCGAACTTACAAACAAATATTTCCAAGGCTGAAGCGTGACAAGAAATAACCGAAAGACCTGCACCGTAGCGTTGTTTGTAGCTGCTTCTATGCGTGCAAAACGAATTCTGTACTTCCTGTTTGCGTCGTCTTTCTAAGTACCAGAAAGCGCCACTAGGGGGCAAATAACACCATTGAACACAATGAAAATCCAATTTAACCATTGTAATAAAATAATCTGTTACCTTCTAACAGGATGGCAGCACATGCAGCGTCGTAGGCGTACATTTGACTTTATTTTCAAATGACACCAAAAAACAACAAAACACGAAACAAACGTAAAGCACTGTAGCGCTAAACAACAACTATACAAAGACAAGATCCCAAACTAGGGTGGAAAACAGGCTGCCTAAGTATGATTCCCAATCAGAGACAACAATAGACAGCTGCCTCTGATTGGGAACCATACCCGGGCCAACAAAGAAATTGAAAACAAGAATGCCCACCCAAATCACACCCTGTCCTAACCAAATAGAGAAATAAAAAGGCTCTCTAAGGTCAGGGCGTGACAAAGGTGTGGACTCCAGCCGCAAAACCTGACTCTATGTCCGGTTTCCGGGGGCTCCGGACCATAGATCATTGCCGGAGGAACCGGACCGTATATCGTCGCCAGACTGTAGATCGTCGCCAGGGACTCCGGACCGTGGATTGCTCTGGTTTGAATCATGTTGTTCGAACTGGCGAGAGCTTTCCGAGCTTTCCGTTAGCTGATGACTGCTAGCAGTGGTTTGCTGACTGATAGCTGGTAGGTAGTTAGCTGGCTAGCTTCAGTTGAGGGATTCCAGATCCGAAGTAAATAGAAATACTTTAGGAATAAAAACAGATCCATGCCACAATGGGTGAGGTGGGTTGTAGGAGAGTATTTAAAAGTTGAGGTTTAGGAAAATATTTTTAAAAGATATGCGAAGAAAAAGATGTAAAAGATATATACAAGGGACACGACAGGACAAAGACGTCTGACTGCTACGCCATCTTGGATTCAATCTGCTCTGACTCTTGTGCAGCACAGATGATCTTAAATAAATGTATGTCTCAGAGCAGACAGGATGTATTGTATGAGATTTTGCAGTGCTTGTATGGGGTGAAACAGGTGGAGGTATTTGGGTAACAGCTCATGTGGGAGAAGAGGGGAATGAGGATGTGGATGTTATCGCCAAGCAGGCTCTTAAACATCCTAATGTTGAGATAGAATTATACATCCGTAAAGTAGAAGCCAAGGGGTTAATAAGAACAGTGGTTAAAGACAAATGGCAAGAGTTGTGGAACAGGGAGAGAAAGGGAAGACACCTGCGTAAGATCATTGTCAGGAGGAGATGGAGACAGTGGAACATGTTCTATTTCAGTGCCAGAAATATGTGAGGGAAAGAGAGCGATTGTTATTGGATTTGAGGAGTAACGGGGTTGAAAAGCCAGGATTAAGTGAACTGCCGGGGAAATCTTCGGGAGTTGTAGTATTTAATTATGTATTTTCTTTTCTTCTGGAGATTTGATTATTGGGTAGGATTTAGACCTTCACTGTATGTGGTCCACACTCCAGTCCAGCTGGTGGCGATAGTTCCACTTAAAGTTGGTTGCCAATAAAAGTCACAGAAGAAGAAGCGAATTAACCAACAACAACAATGACGCATGGTGTTAGGAGATGTAAAAAAATATATACTTTATACGGTCAATGGGAGAGATAATTAACGAAACAAAAGGAGGCAACGGAAGAACAACTTTTTTCCAAAATATTTTTTCCATACACATGATTTGGCTCTTCATCTGTGAATACGGATAGTAAAGGAGCATCATTTCGCAATCTATTTTGCATGCAGTTGAGCGCGCAAACTGGACTATAATATTTTCTCTCGGTTAACCTAATAACACGACTATTATATCATTTATTGAAGCTTTTTATTTGAACTTTATCAGGCATACATTTTGAAGGTGTTTTAATGAAACCTTTATTTTGGACTGCTACGGTTTACCCCTGTGCTCACAGCAAGATGTGTTGAGCTCTTTACTATAGCTGTGTCGTCAGGGATTCTAGACTGCATAGACATTGCGCTACATTCGAGTGAAACCAACTGGGAAATAACAATAAATACGGAATACAATGACTATGTCTGTCCCGGAGAGCAATTCAGGGTCCGAGGGGAAGGAGGAGGAGAGTGAAGATGAGAGTGAAATCCTGGAGGAAAGCCCATGCGGTCGCTGGCAAAAGCGAAAAGAGCAGGTTGGTCTATGTTTGGTTGCTCCGGTGGCAGCGATTCAACTTGTGGGATACACATATTGACAGTTAAAGGGGAGACAAGAAAAACATAATTCTGTTTGGAGCATGATTGCCTGGAACATTATTCCCTGATAGGCCTATAACGAATCTAATAATCATTGGGGTTGGATGGTGATGCCTGTCGGATGGTGCCTTCCTGTCTGTACTCTGTATTGTAGCAGCAGGTACAGCCGATGCATTCCATAGTAGTGGTAGGCAACGATATTCACCTGCGGCCTTATTTTATGTAGTAATGGATGGTCAGGGGCCAGAACATAGCCACAATGCCTAGTCTACTCCACCCATGCTGTACCAAAGATTTCCAGCGCACAGCTTTAACCAACTACTGTAGGTATGTTGGTCTATTGTACTTTAAACAATGTGTTTTCAGGTTGCTTAGGATTCAAACCTGGGTCAGTAGGTGCCCAACATAACACCAGGTGGCGGTGTGTTGGACACAGTCACTCCTATATAGAGACGGTCTGTCTGCCTGATTTTGCAAACACGGTCCTGTTTTATTAATGGCTGTGCTGATCAATGGGCAGCTTATTAACGCCTTCAAATGAATATGTAGCTTAACATTGTGTGTATTTGTATTTATTTTTTCAGTAAAGATGGTGACGCTACAATAATACACATTTACTGTAGGCCATATCTAAAAATGCATACAATGATCTATACACTTTCCATGACAGACTGATCAGATGAATCCAGGTGAAAGATATGATCCCTTATTGATGTCACTTGTTAAATCCACTTCAATCAGTGTAGATGAAGGGTAGGAGACAGGTTCAATAAGTATTTTTAAGCCTTGAGACATGGGTTGTGTATGTTTGCCATTCAGTGTGCGAATGGACAAAACAAAATATCTAAGTGTCTTTGAATGGGGTATGGTAGTAGGTGCCAGGCACACCAGTTTGAGTGTGTTTCGTACTGCAATGCTGCTGTTTTCCCGTGTGTAAAAAGAATGGTCCACCATCCAAAGGACATCCAGCCAACTTGACACAACTGTGGGACTCATTGGAGCCAACATGGGCCAGCATCCCTGGGGAACACTTTCGACACCATGAAAAATCTATGTCCCGACGAATTGAGGCTGTTCTGAGGGCAAAAGGGGGTGCAACTCAATATTAGGAAGGTGTACCTAATGTTTTGTGTGTGTAGAAATATACACATACACAGAACAAAAATATGAATGCAATTGTTTTAGTTTTTTTCCCCCCCCAATTTCGTGAAATCCAATTGGTAGTTAAAGTCTTGTCCCATCGCTGCAACTCTCGTACAGACTTGGGAGAGGCGATGGTCGAGAGCCTTGCATCCTCTGAAACACGACCCTGCCAAGCTGCACTGCTTCTTGACACTGCTCGCTTAACCTGGGAGGCCAGCCGCACCAATGTGTCGGAGGAAACACTGTACAGCTGCCTATTGAAGTCAGCGTGCATGTGCCCGGCTGCCACAAGGAGTCGCTAGAGCGCGATGGGACAAGGACATCCCAGCCGGCCAAACCCTCCCCTAACCCGGACGATGCTGGGCCAATTTATCAACCCTGGTATTTCTTTATACAACTTTTCAAATATACATAACCAGCAGTTTACGGTCTAGCTACCTGTATACTTACCACCACTGCACTGGGGACCAACAAACTCCAACCACCTGTTCTGCATGATAGGGTCTTTTGGCAGGGCATTGCAAACCATAGTTGGTCAATCCTTATAGGGCTGCAATCTTTTGCATTGGGGGCGATGAAACAACGGAGCCCCATTCAACGAAGGGAAGCGAATTAGAAGGGGTGATTTGCACTTGGAGTTTGGCAAAGGGGGGCATAATTTCTTTGACATAATCGTAATCCAAACCCAACCTTCATTTACTCGTTGTGACTTACTGATGTTCCAAACTCCGTTTTAGACAAGACTGACTTTATGAACAAAATGAGCTTATTTACACTTTGTAGTCAATTGACATTAGAATGGATGCTTCTGACTCAAATTGATTCCCCCCCAGGCCTGTTTTTAAAGGGATTCGTTGGTTTTAAGGGGAAGTCTCTAGTTAAAGGTGTATTATACAACATTTCCACATGCAAAGCCTGATTTAAAAAAAAATGCAACCGAAGTCTATCATTGGTAGTGCTATTGTAACCTTTATTTTCGACCTCTGCACACAGGATTCAGTGCAGAGGTGCTGTTTGTTTACATGTAACTTTAGCTAGTAATTTGTCTTCTCAGCAGTTTGAGTTGTGTTCTGTCTGACAGTGAAATATGGCTAGCTCTTACCATAGCTTGGAGTAGCTAGCTGTCTAGTGTTGCAGAAGCCCATTGCATGCATTGTAAGGTAGCAGCGTGACAATTTGACCAAAGTACAGCGTGTCCCACAAAGTGTGTGTGTGTATATTTATATATATACACACACACACGTGTATTATATGTATGTATGTATGTATGTATAATATATATATGTATGTATGTATAATATATATATATATGTATAAAATATATATATATATATATATATATATATATATATATATATATATATATATATATATATATATATATATATATATACATACATACATACATACATACATACATACATACATACATACATACATACATACATACATACATACATACATACATACATACATACATACATACATACATACATACAGTGCCTTGCGAAAGTATTCGGCCCCCTTGAACTTTGCGACCTTTTGCCACATTTCAGGCTTCAAACATAAAGATATAAAACCTGTATTTTTTTGTGAAGAATCAACAACAAGTGAGACACAATCATGAAGTGGAACAACATTTATTGGATATTTCAAACTTTTTTAACAAATCAAAAACTGAAAAATTGGGCGTGCAAAATTATTCAGACCACTTTGTAGCGCCACCTTTTGCTGCGATTACAGCTGTAAGTCGCTTGGGGTATGTCTCTATCAGTTTTGCACATCGAGAGACTGACATTTTTTCCCATTCCTCCTTGCAAAACAGCTCGAGCTCAGTGAGGTTGGATGGAGAGCATTTGTGAACAGCAGTTTTCAGTTCTTTCCACAGATTCTCGATTGGATTCAGGTCTGGACTTTGACTTGGCCATTCTAACACCTGGATATGTTTATTTTTGAACCATTCCATTGTAGATTTTGCTTTATGTTTTGGATCATTGTCTTGTTGGAAGACAAATCTCCGTCCCAGTCTCAGGTCTTTTGCAGACTCCATCAGGTTTTCTTCCAGAATGGTCCTGTATTTGGCTCCATCCATCTTCCCATCAATTTGAACCATCTTCCCTGTCCCTGCTGAAGAAAAGCAGGCCCAAACCATGATGCTGCCACCACCATGTTTGACAGTGGGGATGGTATGTTCAGGGTGATGAGCTGTGTTGCTTTTACGCCAAACATAACGTTTTGCATTGTTGCCAAAATGTTCAATTTTGGTTTCATCTGACCAGAGCACCTTCTTCCACATGTTTGGTGTGTCTCCCAGGTGGCTTGTGGCAAACTTTAAACAACACTTTTTATGGATATCTTTAAGAAATGGCTTTCTTCTTGCCACTCTTCCATAAAGGTCAGATTTGTGCAATATATGACTGATTGTTGTCCTATGGACAGAGTCTCCCACCTCAGCTGTAGATCTCTGCAGTTCATCCAGAGTGATCATGGGCCTCTTGGCTGCATCTCTGATCAGTCTTCTCCTTGTATGAGCTGAAAGTTTAGAGGGACGGCCAGATCTTGGTAGATTTGCAGTGATACTCCTTCCATTTCAATATTATCGCTTGCACAGTGCTCTTTGGGATGTTTAAAGCTTGGGAAATCTTTTTGTATCCAAATCCGGCTTTAAACTTCTTCACAACAGTATCTCGGACCTGCCTGGTGTGTTCCTTGTTCTTCATGATGCTCTCTGCGCTTTTAACGGACCTCTGAGACTATCACAGTGTAGGTGCATTTATACGGAGACTTGATTACACACAGGTGGATTGTATTTATCATCATTAGTCATTTAGGTCAACATTGGGTCATTCAGAGATCCTCACTGAACTTCTGGAGAGAGTTTGCTGCACTGAAAGTAAAGGGGCTGAATAATTTTGCACGCCCAATTTTTCAGTTTATGATTTGTTAAAAAAGTTTGAAATATCCAATAAATGTCGTTCCACTTCATGATTGTGTCCCACTTGTTGTTGATTCTTCACAAAAAAATACAGTTTTATATCTTTATGTTTGAAGCCTGAAATGTGGCAAAAGGTCGCAAAGTTCAAGGGGGCCGAATACTTTCGCAAGGCACTGTATATATATATATATATGCAATGAAAATTGGTGGTCAGCTAGCGTGAAGGGTGTCTTTAGTTGCAAAACTTACCGTTATTTTCCAGTTCCTTTAAATGTTGAGCTTGAGGTGATTTCACCCTCAAGCTACTAGAGAGTGTCTGAAGTTGGGGGGTGTCAGATGTTGGGGGAAAATGAGCTAACTAGCATTCAGCTGACTAGTGTTAGCTAGCTACAGAGGCTAGCTGCTGGACTTTGGGCAAGCAAGCTCATATTACCGAGCTACCTACGTAGTTAATGAAAATATTTGTTTGCATTTATTGATTACCCTCAGCTTGAATACCACCATATAGCTAGCTAGCTACAGTAGCCTAGGTTTGTTCATATACACTTATTATGCCTGGCAGCCTGGTGCAAACAGCTGTACTGTTGGGCAGCAACTGAGTTGCTGGTCCCGGATTTAGAACTGAGCTTCGGCTAAAAAAAAGATGTTAGCATTGTTAGAAATGCTACAAAAGTTAGCACATAGTTGGTTCTTAATAGACAGAAATGAGCACTTGAGAGCGATAAATTAGAAGTGTAATCAAAACTGTTGCACCTCCAAATGTATGCAGTCTGAAAGGTGGCAAGTCTAATGGTCACTTTATGGACGCTTTAATCTTGTTCTTATCCAACACGTAGATATTGAGCCAGGTTGGGGCAAGACATCTTCTTTTTTTTCTAATGCTAAGGACCCAGTATGTGGTTCTCGGTAATGGCCGGACTGCTCATGACAGAGGCAGGGAGTGTGTTGTGTACTTCCAATCAAGGTGATTTGTGAATTATCATTGACATTGCTGTCATATTGGCTTAGTTATGATGGTAGGGAGATTTTAATTGAACTTTGAGCATCAATCAATCCCTACTTATTTTAACATTGAGCATCAATCAACCCCAATCTTGACCGGTGCGACAATAATAATCTGTGCACCTGCCAACTCTCCTTCAATTCAAAGTTCAATGCCAACTCTTCTTCAATTCTGGAAAAAACTTCAGAGCGAACGGAACAGCACACCTCTGTCTTACGATATGTAGGCCATGTATCTGATGCTGTCTGGCAAAAAGAGGAGTAAACTCTTTTTGGCCAGACAGCATCAAATACATGGGCTACACATACATGTCCTCTGCCTCAACGACGATGGCAGTGTAATCAGCAGCACCTGTCTTTTTCCTAACAAATGCATCGACTTAGGACATTTTTCAGTTAAAAATAAGTCTAGTTTATTTTTCCTTTTCTCTGCCCCGCTTTGAAAGTGCCTCACTGCTGCAGCTTAAGTTCACTAAAAGTCACGTTTCCAATCCTATCGCGGGAAATAATGCATGGTAACTCTGTCAGGGTGGAATATTCCATTATTGTGAACCAGTCCGTGGGTGATTAATGACACTTGTTTCTACTATTATGAGAAACTTGGTTCATATAACACATTTATTACACATCTATAAGCATTTCATGAATGTGGTTTAACAGGTCCCAACCGCATAATGAAAGGTTAATGAAAAATATCCATAGCATATCTATAGCACTTTCATGTCATGCTATGCAAGAGCTCATATTTAGATATCTTAATAGATGCATCATTATAATGAGAGCGTAGTGTCATCATTATGGCTGTTCTCACAAGTGTGCTTCTGCCATACAAGTGTTAGTAAAAATGCCAAAAGGCCAAATGACATTTAGAAAATCATGCTGATATATAGCCTGTATTACCCCCATTCTCCCCACCTGCTGGTATAGGCCCGTGACTTACCTTATTCTTCTCTCTGAGGCCAATGGTGCATGAAGATCACCACAGGGTTGAATCCTCAGGGTACATTTTGTTGAATAAAATTGTGTAGTTTGAGGATCATCGACTCATTCGTAACTCATTAACAGACCTCCACCACATCACAATTAGGCCTAAGTTGGGTCTATGTATGTGAAGGGCTTTCCAAGAAAAACTTCCAAAATGACTCATTTGAGGTAGAAAGTTAGAGCACACAACAACAAAGTAGGGATTGGTTTATTTTATCTCACTTTAGTCCAGTGGACAGGATTCGAACAGGTGACATGACCTTGAATATCCCTTTGAGCATGGTGAAGTTATTAATTACACTGGATGGTGTATCTATACACCCATTCACTACAAAGATGCAGGCATCCTTCCTAACTCAGTTGCCAGAGAGGAAGGAGACCATTGAGGGATTTCACCATGAGGCCAATGGTGACTTTAATACAGTTACAGAGTTTAATGGCGGTGATAGAAGAAAGCGAGGATGGATCAACAACCCTGTTCTTACTCCACAATACTAACCTAATTGACATGGGTGAAAATAAGGAAGCCTGTACAGAATAAAAATATTCCGAAACATGCATCCTGTTTGCAACAAGGCACTAACGTAATACTGCAAAAATGTGTCAAAGCAATTCACTTTGTGTCCTGAATACAACGTGTTTTGTTTGGGGCAAATCCAATACAACACATTACTAAGTACCACTCTCTAGGGTTGGGCGGTAGCCAGATTTGCATATTGTCATACCATCCTTCTCTCATCCTGAGATTTACAGTATTACGCAAAAAACGCCCATTGGGCGTCTTACCAGAATGCTAACAAAAATAGCACAAGTAATAGCGAATTTCCATGGAGGCTGCTAGCTAAATATGCTAACTTAAATAAACAAATTGCAAAGACAGGTGATCCAGCTCATAAAGTTATACATATACAGGTAGGAGCTATTGAATGGCATTTTCTGTGAGTTTGGACATATACAAGCGATGTGAATGAGAGACATTGTGCAAATGAACAAAGTTTTGATGTATGCTTGTCTGAAGGAAGAACAGTACTGGCTCTGCAGCAGCATCTATACACTCGCTTTGACTGTTTGGAGTATTGAGTTTGGTCTGCCTGCTCTGCTGAGAGAAGATGGTGGACGTGTACACCGGAGAAGATGGGGGAGGAGCAGACTGGCTGAGAACAGAGAGGAGAAAAAACGCAAGGAAATCAAAAGATAGCAGTGGCAGCTATACAGATAACCCTCTGCTGTGTTAGAGATGGCCTTTGGAGGAGTTAACACAATATGATGCCCCGTCACCTTATTAATTCAGCCACTTACTTAGATAACTAGCAAGTTAAACTTAGGGGGTCACATTAATGCAGACTTCTTAATTTTTCACACAGGAAATCTACACAGAACTAAAATTATTCTTATTGTAACTTCTGCTCAGCATCAGACAAATTTTGTGCTTCATTTGCACTTTTCCACTTGGATGAGAATTCACTAAGGGCATTCTATCAGCAGACAGTGCTCTGACTGATGTGTAGCTACTTTTCTCCGGTGCTTTTATCAGTGTGCCCGCCTACTTTTCTCAGGTAAAATGCCAGCTTAAACAAAACATTGGGAAATGTAACTGGCCACATTTTTTCTGAGTGGCCGAGTTAGATTTTATAGCAGATTTAAGTCAAAACTATGGCAAGACCCGAAAATGGTTCAATAACAATGATCAACAACAAATTTGACAGAGTTTGAAGAATTTTGAAAAGAATAATGGGTAACAATGCTAGTGTGGAAAGCTCTTAGAGACTTACTCAGAAAGACTTCCAAAGATGATTCCAAAGGTGTCTGCCAAAGGTGATTCTAACATGCATTGACAGGGGGTTGAATACTTAGGGTTTCCCAAACTCAGTCCTGGGGCCCGCATGGGTGCACGTTTAGGCATTAGCCCTAGCACTACATAGCTGGTTCAAATAACCATTTCATCATCAAGCTTTGATTATTTGAATGAGCTGTATAGTGCCTGGGCAAAAAACAAAACGTGCATCTATGGCGGGCCCCAGGACCGAGTTTGGGAAACCACTACTTCTCTACTAAAGAAAATTCATGTTAAACAAATGTTAGAATCTAAGAAGATAATAATGATATGGTTCAAGGTAAATGGCAAATTACAGCACAAAATAATGCTAATAATAAGAGAAATGGTGTGTCTTGTTAATAGGGGTAAAGGTAAGTATCTGTCGTTCTACCCCTGAGCAAGGCAGTTAACCCACTGTTCCCCGGTAGGCCGTCATTGTATATAAGAATTTGTTCTTAACTGACTTGCCTAGTTAAATAAAGGTAAAATAAATAGGCAATGTCAAAATATTCAGGTGATATTTGGGTGTCTTTGAATCCAGAGACACATCAAATCTATGCAACGACATTATAGAAATGAGGATAGTGAAAAATCAGAGTTTAGCCTCTTAGCATCCAGAGTGTCTAATGATTATTTTCTTACATTGTTGTGTCTCAATGGGCCACTAGGCTATAAACAAGAGCTAAATGCAATGGTCAGGTCACTCTGAGGAAGATGTCAGCTTGATGTCGAAACGTCAGTCGCCTATTCACATCCTGTACAATTGATTTATTTTCGCTCACTTTAATCCATCTCAGCTTTTTTGTTGTTGAGTGCTCCAACTCCTTTCAACCTCAAATTAGTCCTTTTGGAAGTGTTTCTTTGTAAGCCCTTCTCATGATTTTAGTAATTTTGGTATTGAACACCCCTCCTTTCCCTTTGGTGGCTGAAGCGCAAAAGGCCCACCTGAACTCTGGTCTATGTATACATTCTATGAACTCAAAGGAAAGTCATCTATTTTTCCATTCATAAAGCATTTATATTTAAGCATTTAATGGTAATTATAGATCAGTGGCAGTTTGCATTTAAAGGTCAATGTATGAATTCTATGCAGTCAATTTAATGTAATTTCTAATACCTTATTTACGTACGTTTTCAGACCCTTTTCAATGAGACTCGAAATTCAGCTCAGGCGCTTCCTGTTTCCATTGATCATCCTTCAGATGTTTCTACAACTTGATTGGAGTCCACCTGTGGTAAATTTATTGGACATGATTTGAAAATGCACACACCTGTTTATATAAGGTGCATGTCAGAGCAAAAACCAAGCCATGAGATCGAAGGAATTGTCCGTAGAGCTCAGAGACAGGACCGTGTCAAGGCACAGATCGGGGTAAGGGTACCGAAACATTTCTGTAGTATTGAAGGTCCCCAAGAACACAGTGGCCTCCATCATTCTTAAATGGAAGAAGTTTGGAACCACCAAGACTTTTCCTAGAGCTGGCTGCCCGGCAAAACTGTGCAATCGAGGGAGAAGGACTTTGGTGAGGGAGGTGACCCAATGGTCACTCTGACAGAGCTCCAGAGTTCATCTGGAAAGGGGAGAAACTTCCAGAAGGACAACCATCTCTGCAGCACTCCACCAATCAGGCCTTTATGGTAGAGTGGCCAGACGGAAGCCACTCCTCAGTAAAAGGCACATGACAGCCCACTTGGAGTTTGCCAAAAGGCACCTAAAGGACTCTCAGACCATGAGAAACAAGACTCTGGTCTGATGAAACCAAGATTGAACTCTTTGGCCTGAATGCCAAGCGTCACATCTGCAGGAAACCTGGCACCATCCCTACGGTGAAGCTTGGTGGTGACAGCATCATGCTGTGGGGATGTTTTTCAGCGGCAGGGACTGGGAGAATAGTTAGGATCGAGGGAAAGATGAACGGAGCAAAGTACAGAAAGATCCTTGGTGAAAACCTGTTCCAGAGTGCTCAGGACCTCAGACTGGGGCGACGGTTCACCCTCCAACAGGACAATGACCCTAAGCAGACAATGTAGGAGTGACTTCAGGACAAGTCTCTGAATGTCCTTGAGTGGCCCAGACACAGCCCGCACTTGAACCCGATCGAAAATCTCTGGAGAGACCTGGAAATAGCTGTGCAGTGACACTCCCCATGCAACCTGACAGCTTGAGAGGATCTGTGGAGAAGAATGGGAGAAACTCCCCAAATGCAGGTGTACCAAGCCTGTAGCGTCATACCCAAGAAGACTCAAGGATGTAATCGCTGCCAAAGGTGCTTCATCAGTACTGAGTAAAGGGTCTGAATACTTCTGTAAATGTGATATTTCAGTTTTTTAATACATTTGCAAAACAACTGTTTTTGTTTAATCATTATGCGGTATTGTGTGTAGATTGAAGGGGGGGAACAGTTAAATAAGTTTTAGAATAAGGCTGTAACGTAACAAAATGTAATGTAACTTTCCGTATGCACTGTAAATAAGGTATCTGTTTTTTATTTGGAATAAATTTGCAACAATTTCTAACAACCTGTTTTTGCTTTGTCATTATTGGGTATTGTGTGTAAATTGATGAGGAATTGTTTTATTTAATCCATTTTATAATAAGGCTGGAACGTAACAAAATGTGGAAAAAATGAAGGAGTCTGAATACTTTCCAAATGCACTGTGGAGGGCAAGACTACACAGCCTCCCATAATTGTATGGTCCTGGGAGCGGCCAAGTGCTTATATGTACAGTTGAAGTCGGAAGTTTACATACACCTAAACTCAGTTTTTCACAATTCCTGACATTTAATCCAAGTAAAAATGCCCTGGTTTAGGCCAGTTAGGTTCACCACTTTATTTTAAGAATGTGCAATGTCAGAATAATAGTAGTGATTTATTTAAGCTTTTATTTATTTAATCACGTTCCCAGTGGGTCAGAAGTTTACATATACTCAATTAGTATTTGGTAGCATTGCCTATAAATTGTTTAACTTGGGTCAAATGTTTTGGGTAGCCTTCCACAAGCTTCCCACAATAAGTTGGGGGAATTTTGGCCCATTCCTCCTGACAGAGCTGGAGTAACTGAGTCAGGTTTGTAGGCCTCCTTCCTCGCACACGCTTTTTCAGTTCTGCCCACACATTTTCTATAGGATTGAGGTCAGGGCTTTGTGATGGCCACTCTAATACCTTGACTTTGTTGTCCTTAAGCCATTTTGCCACAACTTTGGAAGTATGCTTGGGGTCATTGTCCATTTGGAAGACCCATTTGCAACCAAGCTTGTAACTGATGTCTTGAGATGTTGCTTCAATATATCCACATAATTTTCCTATCTCATGATGCCATCTATTTTGTGAAGTGCACCAGTCCCTCCTGCAGCAAAGCACCCTCACAACATGATGCTTCCACCCCTGTGCTTCACGGTTGTGATGGTGTTCTTTGGCTTGCAAACCTCCCCCTTTTTCCTCCAAACATAACGATGGTCATTATGGCCAAACAGTTCTATTTTTGTTTCATCAGACCAGAGAACATTTCTCCAAAAAGTCTGATCTTTGTCCCCATGTGCAGTTGCAAACCGTTGACTGGCTTTTTTATGGCGGTTTTGGAGCAGTGGCTTCTTCCTTGCTGAGCAGCCTTTCAGGTTATATAGGACTCATTTTACTGTGGTTATAGATACTTTTGTACCTGTTTCCTCCAGCATCTTCACAAGGTCCTTTGCTGTTGTTCTGGGAATGATTTGCACTTTTTCGCACCAAAGTACGTTCATCTCTAGGAAACAGAATGCGTCTCCTTCCTGAGCAGGATGACAGCTGCGTGGTCCCATGGTGTTTATCCTTGCGTACTATTGTTTGTACAGATGAACGTGGTACCTTTTAGGCGTTTGGATATTTCTCCTAAGGACGAACCAGGCTTGTGGAGGTCTACAATTTATTTTTCTCTGCTTATTTCTTTTGATTTTCCCTTGATGTCAAGCAAAGGGACACTGAGTTTGAAGGTAGGCCCTGAAATACATCCACAGGTACACCTCCAATTGACTCAAATTATGTAAATTAGCCCATCAGAAGCTTCTATAGCTATGACATCATTTTTGGGAATTTTCCAAGCTGTTTAAAGGCACAGTCAACTTAATGTATGTAAACTTCTGACCCACTGGAATTGTGATACAGTGATATAATCTGTCTGTAAACAATTGTTGGAAAAATTACTTGTCATGCACAAAGTAGGTGGTTGTTACGTACGCCTCTAGGAAGAGGGAACGCAACACCCTGCTAAAACTCAACTCTTCGTGGAGTTAAAGATGTATGGGACTGTAGGTGCAAGTAAGGATGACAAAAAGCAGAGAATTGACTGTTTTCCTTCATATGGTAATATGGGGAAAAGGGGCTGGACGGAACCAACGCAATGAAAGTAAATGTCAACGACCCCTCTATCTTACCTGCCTACCCACTACTTACCTAACTTAGCACCACCTGTTGCACTAACCAAAATACATGGGGGTGGTCCACCCAGGTCTTACCTAGTGTGCATAGACAGTGAATACTACGGGTTATGTATGCCCGCAGGCCTCATGCCTAAGCACTCCCTAGGTGCCTTCCCCTTCCCCCCTGGGAACAAATTAAACAGAATAATACAATATACTTCACAACAAAAACTGATAATAAAACTCAGGACATAACAATCAGCTCTCTCAGCAACAACTAACATAGTACATAACAAATCTCTTTCTGAGAAACAACCAACATATGATATAACCCTCAGCTCTCTTCTAAGCAACATAGCACTGGCTTATGTAGTCTATGGGATACAGCTTTATCCTGACGAGGGTGCGGAGTGAGCTCTCCAATCATCGATGTGGCCGACCAATCACCTGCTTGGGGGAATTTCAGGAAGCCATCCTGAAACACACACACACACAAAACCACAGCACAGAAACTGGGGAACGTAACATTTGTTAACAAGAAATTTGTGGAGTGGTTGAAAAACGTGTTTTAATGACTCCAACCTAAGTGGATGTAAACTTCCGACTTCAACTGTACCTATTTGAGCTCACATTTGACCAATCTAATCTTGGCAATTGGTAATTTCAATCAATAAACTGGTTCTACAATGTAAAAGGCCATTTCTACACACATTGTTACATTGGCTTAATCAGACTTAGCTTAATGATTGTTAGCCTAATGATATTTAATCACCATTCATACATGGAACAATAGTTTTTTCTTCAACGTACTGACTCCTATGCGTGGCACGCAGGCCCCGTAGCCTTTTTCTATGCGCACAATTACGCACAACCAGAATGACACAGACACACTCTGACATAACTCGAGAAATATGAACAATGGAAACCATACATTTAACTTTTACCTCGTGTCTTGCTAACGTTCATGGGCACAATAAACATTGCACCCACTCAGAGGGTAAGAAATGGAAATGTATCAAACATGAAACAGAAATGTCTAAGTGTTGCAATAAACGGTACTGGATGAAATGCTAACGATTATTGTAGGATTAGATGGAATATAGATTTGCCACATATACATTTTAAACATGTGCAAGCAACAGCAAACATTTCATCAAGAGAACAAAGCTTTGGCGGGGGTTTGGAGGGCGCAAGTGGACAAACACGCCTTTGGTGCATCATCGCCACAGTAGGATTAATAATAAATGAACAACAAATTCCAAATGCAAGCTTCATGAGTAAATGATACATTTCAAGCAAAAATGGACATACCAAAAGACCAGTGCTAGTAATTGTTGCTTGATGCCCCATTGCTCGTGAGCTTGCAAAGTAAACAGTTCATATTCTTGATCACCGAACAAATTTTGGAGCTGCATTGTTATTTAATTATGATGTTTGCGCTGCACTCAATCCTAAAGCTGTTTAGCAAATCAACAATCTGTTTGCTAGGTTAGCTGAACTGTGTTGATTCACAGTTTGCTGGTCCAATTGTAACAGTATAGTTTCCGTCCCTCTCCAGGGACCTTCTGTCACTCACGAAGCATCGTTACTCATCGCGCCACAAAAGCCGCGGCCCTTGCAGAGCAAGGGCAACAACTACTTCTAGGTCTCAGAGTGAGTGACGTGAAACACTATTAGCGCACACCACCGCTAACTAGCTAGCCATTTCACATCGGCCACACTCACCCCCCTTTTGACCTCCTCCTTTTTTCCGCAGCTACCAGTGATCCGGGTCAACAGCATCAATGTAACAGTATAACTTTAGTCCGTCCCCTCACCCAAACCAGGGACCCTCTGCACACATCAACAACTGACACCCACGAAGCATCGTTACCCATCGCTCCACAAAAGCCGCGGCCCTTGCAGTGCAAGGGGAACAACTACTTCTAGGTCTCAGAGCAAGTGACGTCACCGACTGAAACACTATTAGCGGGCACCACCGCTAACTAGCTCACCATTTCACATCGGCCACACAATCACAGGGCCAAGTGTGTGTTTCACAAGTCAATCTGTTGTACATTTTTTTGCAAGGGAGATGCTGTGGCTACTGTCTCTGGCTGTGTGGAGAATCCACAGAGACTGTGCCACAAAATGAGTGACAAAACATTGCAAAACCAGGCCAGATAATTTTAAGTCATCAGTCTCAAGTCAAAGTTGAATCCAGAGTCTTGAGACTACAAGTCAAGTCTCAAATCATCAAATTTGTGACTTGAGTCAGACGCGAGTCCAAGTCATGTGACTCGAGTCCACAACTCTAGTAAAACGTTCTGACACAGGCTGGTAAAGCTAGCTAGCATTTCCCCCTTATTCACTAATTTAGCTACTAGCTAACTTGCTAAGCCACTGGCAGAATGTCAACACTTTAATCATCATAAAATTCATGAAACATTTAGTTAACAATGTTATTTCACTATTTACATTGTCTTTGACACATTACAATGTTTTTTTTTAAACAAGACAAATTAAGAGACAGAAACCATTTGCTTTTGTTTGGACTGCAGAGAATTAGATGAGATGTCAGTGTGTAATCACTTCCGGGTGACAGCCCAGTGTTCTTCTGGCTGCCATCTTTGCTATTTTAGCTAAATGTCAGTCATGAAATAACAAAAAGTTTATCTAAATGTTAAATTTTTTTGTGTTTTTTTTCTATTAGAGAGTTCCCCTGGAAGTGACATCCGGTGTAGCCAAAATAGAAAGAAATTCATGATGTTTCTGGATCTTAATTTGTCCTGTTTGTAATATGCAAAAGTGCAATGTAATTCTTATCGTGAGATAGATACCATTCTTAACTAAATGTTTGATGGTTGTATTAGCATTTATGATGATTTTGTCATGTTTTATTGACCTAGTTGGAAAATGTATTGACATTGCCAGGGGCTTAGCTAGCTGTTTGCTAGCTAGCTACATTAAGGAATAAGAGGGAAATGCTAGCTTCCATTACCACCCTGTGTTAGTTCTTTTTACTCTGAAATGAGGAATTGAATTTGAATTCTTTGATTTGTTAATTCTATTCAAGAATAGTCAAACTTAAAAATGTTAATAGTAGGATTATTTGTTTTCCATTGTTTTCTGTTCTATGTCTGGAAAAGGTTAATATAATGGTCATATTTCCTTTAACATTCTGTGCTCTCCTATTAATTTTGATAAGTGGGGCATGTTTATAAATGCTTTATACATTCTTTATGAATGGTCAAATTGGAATGACAGTACATTGACTATGTATAATTCATACATAGACAATTTAATGTTAACCGTAAATGCTTTATGAATGGGAAAATATAGAAGGTTGGACTTTAGTTTGACTGCATGTAATTCATACATACACTGTAGACCATTCCTGTGTGTGTTATAGACCGTTATAGACCGCTTCATGTGTGTGTTGTAGACCGTTATAGACCGCTTCATGTGTGTGTTGTAGACCGTTATAGACCGCTTCATGTGTGTGTTATAGACCGTTATAGACCGCTTCATGTGTGTGTTATAGACCGTTATAGACCGCTTCATGTGTGTGTGTTATAGACCGTTATAGACCGCTTCATGTGTGTGTTATAGACCGTTATAGACCGCTTCATGTGTGTGTGTTATAGACCGTTATAGACCGCTTCATGTGTGTGTGTTATAGACCGTTATAGACCGCTTCATGTGTGTGTGTTATAGACCGCTTCATGTGTGTGTTATAGACCGTTATAGACAGCTTCATGTGTGTGTGTTATAGACCGTTATAGACCGCTTCATGTGTGTGTGTTATAGACCGTTATAGACCGCTTCATGTGTGTGTGTTATAGACCGTTATAGACCGCTTCATGTGTGTGTTATAGACCGCTTCATGTGTGTGTTATAGACCGTTATAGACCGCTTCATGTGTGTGTTATAGACCGTTTATAGACCGCTTCATGTGTGTGTTATAGACCGTTATAGACCGCTTCATGTGTGTGTTATAGACCGTTTATAGACCGCTTCATGTGTGTGTTATAGACCGTTATAGACCGCTTCATGTGTGTGTTGTAGACTGTTATAGACCGCTTCATGTGTGTGTGTTATAGACCATTAACTTAATTGTGATATGGAGGAAGGCTGTTAATGAGT
The DNA here is from genome assembly GCF_002021735.2 of Oncorhynchus kisutch. Lineage (NCBI taxonomy): Eukaryota > Metazoa > Chordata > Actinopteri > Salmoniformes > Salmonidae > Oncorhynchus > Oncorhynchus kisutch. Next base: position 47,756,670 of record NC_034191.2, on the reverse strand, counting down.
TACAAAAGAGTTACCCTCAACTACCTGATTTGATCTGTAAAATTGACCCTGAGTATTCATTCCTGTGGTGATCTTCATGCACTGTTGACCTCAGTGAGATGGTAAGTCAAGGGGTCTATACCGGCCGGTATGGGAAATGGGATTGTGAAGTCTATATATCAGCATAACTTTCTAAACGTGGTTTGGCCTTTAGGCATAATCATTATCACTGGTATGGCAGAAGGACACTTTTGAGAACAGCCATCGTTTTTTTAATGGTGCATCTATTAAGATACCGAAATATGAGCTCTCGCATAGCATTAAATGCTTATAGATGTGTAATGAATGAGTTATGAATATGTAGTCAACGGAAATCCTTATCTATAGGGTATTGATATTAAATATATGTATGTTAAGAAATTATTGATCTATGTTAGGTTCTAAATAAACTAACAGAAAACTAGGAAAAGCTCAAACCAAGTTTATTCACCCAATGGGTCAAACAGCTGAAAAGACAAAGACCTGTTTCCACCAGCACATATATTTATACCCCCTTTAGGCGGAGTCTCCTCCTTTTCTCTAAACACTACATCTTTGTTCCTAGGCAGGAAGTTAAGTGATGTGGTAATAAACGGTTTCTTCTCCCTTCATGTGACCTGACCTCGGCCCCCATTCCTCACTAATCCACAGCTATCCACCCTTATCAGTGACTGTAACCATTTGATTCCCTTTTCCCTTACTTAGTAACTCTCTAAGCCCATGGCTCATATCCACCCTTAATTGACCCCACCATATACATTCCTCCTACATATAACCATTAACTTCTGGTGTAGCACATATTTCAAATGACAACCCAACATCTATTATAAATTATTATTCTGCTGTATGGATTAAATCATTTTTTGAAAAAAATATGGCCTCATTAACATGGGCACAGTAGCCAGGCAACCCATCCCTCCCTGTTTCCTTTGCAACTTTGAAGCTTCCCACAGATTATGCTACTGCTGAATCAACCTGCTGAAGCAAGACAGAATGAGGCCCCTTGATGACACATCAACAACGAGCTAGCTCACGAGGCCCCTTGATGATGTGAGGCCTGATGCAATTGCCTCCTCTGCCTAATGGTGAATTGATGCAATTGCCTCCTCTGCCCGTACACTGTGCTTCACACAACTGCCTGACCTCCCTCCCGCTCTCAGACACAGGATACTTCACATGACAGACACGTTTGGCCAACATCACACACCACGGCCCACCATTTTTCCCAGTGTTTTTCCACTCATTGATTACTGTCATTTCCATGTAAAAAATACCCATGAGCAGCAATATGTGAAGTTCATAGGAGCATGTCAAATTGGGTGTCAGATGAAAACTAAGTCAACATTTTTCTTAAATTAAGGCATATATAAATCTTTCTAATATTTTCCATCCTAAAAATGAGGAATAAGCAAGGGCTTATGGATGGAAAAGGGGTCAAGAAACCATCTACCAGAAAAAGTCTTAAAAGGTATTATAAAATACATAAAAACCCTAATATTAAGACCCCTGCCTACTAATATGCCTTCTGTAGGTTTAAGAAACTTTGTCTTGTGCCTTGAAATTCAGTTTCCAAAAATCTACATTAAGATATTTTCTCATTTCTATCCTTCATGAGGGAGGATAATGAAAGTTCACAAAAGTTCGATTAGTTATAGTGTTTGACTGATATCCATTTTGTTTATGAATTATTAAGTGATTAAAACGCAAAATTCTGTTACCAAATCGTTAACAGAATTTCTGAAAAATGGATGAGGAAAATCATAGTAGTCACAAACCACAGTTGAGTCTGTTACTGTCCTCTATTCCAGTGGCATACTGTTATGTTCAGTTGAAATCTGTTTTCTTTCTGTTGTCTGGTGGTCAAAGAAATAGTCTGAAAAGTCTGGACAACCTCGCGCTCTCTCTCTTTCATTAGTTTAGTTCATTTCATTTTGGTCCGGTCTCAACCAGCCTTGATTTCAACGTCCACAGACGTCTGGACCGGCCTTTATTTTGCCCAAACATTGACATAAACTTTGAGCACCTCTATCTTCTGAATGTTTTGGCATTTTAGGTAGAAAAAGTCACTTTCTGACCAATTCTACCATGGGCAAATATGTATGGAGTGTTTTGTTCAACTCAAAAGGCGTGCGGTCAAAAATATATTGAATTCAAATGGAACGACCCTTAAGAGACATTGTCATTCTGTGGCAGGCAGAGAGACGCTATTGAGGTAATATTTTTACCCATTTTTGTTTTTCCCCCACTTGGTTTTCGCTTTGTCAATTGTGTGTTGTGTTTTTATTAGCAATTTCTCTTAAATTTTTGCTGTCAATTTCTACATCATTGCAAACCCCTAGAGGTAGTCACTAGCCTGGTCCCAGAACTGTCTGTTATCTTACCAACCAATTCCTTGTCATTCATTGTCATGCTAAACATGACAATTCCATCAGAAGTTAGCAAGCTAGCAGAAACAGACTGGCATCCAGCTAGGTAACCAACTTGGCAGCTTGATGTGTGTGTTATAGACCGTTATAGACCGCTTCATGTGTGTGTGTTATAGACCGTTATAGACCACTTCATGTGTGTGTTATAGACCGTTATAGACCGCTTCATGTGTGTGTTATAGACCGTTATAGACCACTTCATGTGTGTGTTATAGACCGTTATAGACCGCTTCGTGTGTGTGTTATAGACCGTTATAGACCGCTTCATGTGTGTGTTATAGACCGTTATAGACCGCTTCATGTGTGTGTTATAGACCGCTTCATGTGTGTGTTATAGACCGTTTATAGACCGCTTCATGTGTGTGTTATAGACCGTTATAGACCGCTTCATGTGTGTGTGTTATAGACCGTTATAGACCGCTTCATGTGTGTGTGTTATAGACCGTTATAGACCGCTTCATGTTTTGTGGTACTCTGTCTACATGGGGCAATCATAGTGTCTGATTTGGGTGTTTGTGTAGCCCTTACACGAGGACAGCCAGATGGACCTCAGAAACATGGCGAAGGTCATCACAGAAACCCATCCCTTTTCAAGATAAAACACGTTCTTATCATCCCATTTGAAAGGAGTTTACATTCCAGAGGCCTATGTAAAAGTAGTGCATGCTATAGGGAAAGGGGTGCCATTAATGGATGCAGACTAGGCATTTCATTGCACCATGGAGGTTAAATGAGCTCACGGACAATGGTGGAGTAACTCTACTCTACCTGGACCTGTAAGTGTGGGGCCTTTTACTTGTGGCCTAGCTGGTGAGATTATCACCTGCAGCCCAAAGCCCTTTCACCACTGAACCCCAGGGGGGCTGGAGAGCGAGACGGAAGGAAGCGGGATTTTTGCCCAAATAATCCCTCTTAGAGAGACACATTGTCCATCATCCCATGCTTGCATTATTCCTCCCAAGAGAGAGACAGATTGTCAGTCACCCCATACTTCCATTATTACATCAATGGTAGCAGTGAAGATGGGACTGCAGTGACGGAAGGACCCAGTGGATTGTTGAGAGACTGTGTAAGAATGGTGATTGACAAGGACTAATATATTTGCATAGTTTTGTACAGATGTCACTGCTCACTGTTGCAGGTCTTTGTTTTGAGACAGAGGGGGGAATAGGTGCCAACAATGTGCACCAACTGCTTTATGCAAATTACTGCTTCTCCATGGCAACTTATTAGAAGGTGCATGCTTGACATGCCTGTCATGGAGAAGGTTGATGTCTCTTAAAAACTAGTATTGTCAGCAACATCTTTAGCTGTGCTTTACAGTTATCGTACCATACAGTAGGCCTAAGTGATATATTACAATACTATACGTGGATCACATTCATGTGGTAACTGTGACTGACACGTCCTCAAGCAAACAATTATCCTAATGGCCACCAAACCCTCAGCTCAGCCCTTGTAAACCCCTGTCATGTCCCAGCTGGCTTGCTTTAAGGGATCCCTCTAATGACCGCCACTTCCTAATGATCCAACACCGCCCGCTCGACTTTGTCGCCTGGACAGGGCAACAGCTGCTCTACGTGGAATGACAGCCACTCCGATGTCCCCTGGAGGGACACAACCCGCGGTTCCACCTGTTCACATGGCTGCATTTTATCTAAAGCAGCACAGGACCGATGGGTTTCTCTCTTGTCAACCCTGTCATGTCTTAAATAGACACTCGCTGTTATGCAAAAGCACATAACAGAAATGAATCCCCCCCTCATCTCATATTCAGAGCCCACTTGATTGTTATTTTTCCAGGTTGTTAAACTGAAAGAATATTTAATCAGATTGAATTACATGTACACTTTCAGGGAGAGTCTGTTCGATTATCTTTTGTCTGACATGAGTTGAGGAACACATGGATTTTAGACTAAATGAAAAGCAATCGGGGCAATTCCACAGTAACGGAGTGATGCTGAGATTCAGATTTTTCACTTTAAAATGTATGTCAAACTAAAATAAATGATTGCAAAGTTAAACAAACCATACACATCTATGTATATTGACTACTTTGAACAATTACCACAGTGTAACGGCCGTTGGCGGTGGAAGGAGGTGAGGACCAATGCGCGTGGTAAGTGTCCATATTTTTTCAAAAGTAATAGAAGACTGAACAAAAACAACAAAGTGAACGAACGAAACAGTTCTGTCTGGTGCAGATACAAACACTCAACAGAAAACAATCACCCACAAAACACAGGTGGGAAAAGGCTACCTAAGTATGATTCTCAATCAGAGACAACGAACGACACCTGCCTCTGATTGAGAACCATATCAGGCCAAACACAAAACCACAACAAAGAAAAGGAACATAGACTACCCACCCAACTCACACCTTGACCATAATAAAACAAAGACATAACAAAAGAACCTAAGTCAGAACGTGACACACAGAACATTTTACAAGAACACATTTACTTGAAGAGCGGTACAGATGCAAAGTTTGTGCTGTTGGTGTCATCATTCTGTTACCAAACTTTGCATCTGCACTCAAGGGCATCATGCCCCCTCAAAATTGTTTTTATTTTTCTGTAATACTACAAGCCACCTATCAATTTTATGAAGTTGGCTTTAGTTAACCTTCAGAAAAGCAAGCAATAACTAAATCCCACTGGGCACAGACATTAGTTAATTGTCTAGTTTTGATTTACATTTGGTTGAGTTGTCAACTAACATGAATTCAACAACAACAACAAAATCACCATGTCCTTACATTGATGGCTTTTTGTAAATCCAATCAGTTTTTCAGATTGATTCAATGTCATCACATTGATTTTTTGTTGTTGAAATGATGTGGATACAACATTGATTCAATACGTTTTTGCTCAGTGGGATGTACTGAATAAGGCTCACATTCCTTTCTCTTTTACCCAGATGTTTGCAGAGAAGCATCTTTAGTCAGTCAGGATACAGACAGCAATTATTATTATTATTATTATTTTTTTTACATAGAACTAAGCATAATGACTAGGAAAAAGATGTTTCAGGTGTTTGAAAAATGCTAAATTCTCCAACCACCCCCCCCAGCTATCCTCACGTACTTTGTGCACCCTCAGATTGTTCAAGTAAATGTGTTTTTTTTGTGTAAAATGTTCAGTGGAAATTGTTTAAAAGTTGTCCTTGTTCATAGAGTTGTAAGGTTTATTTAACTTTGCAGTCATTGGTTTTTGTTTGGCATACATTTTAAAGGGAACAATCTGAGTCTTAGCATCACTCTGTTACTGTGGAAATGGCCAGCATCAATATAAAATGCTGAAAGTATAGGCCTAATGCTCCAGAATTGCTTGTATACATCTGGCTGGTTAGCCCTATTGGATACAATTCTAAAGGAGGACCTCCTACTTAATGAAGATCTAGAGTAAGACTGCAGTTAAACCTGATCCATCATAACAACCCACTGAGCCAACATACATTACTAAAAGTGTAGCTCGTCTGGCTACCGTTACCACAAGACCTGTTGGTTCGTCTTTGCTGGCTGACCAAATTCAGATTCTTATCTGTGTGTCGACAGGAGGTTTTCTCATCTAGAATGATGGCCACTTTACATGTAGTGATATAATGCCTTTCCCCTTCGAGCGCATCGGGAGATTTATGAATGAATGGTTTTATGACGCTGTCTCAGACAGACCGTGTCCTGTATCACTGAAAAGCAAAGGAGTTCAGATGGCAGGGAATCTCACCTTGAGCAACCTGCGCAGTGTACCCCTCAATTGATACTCCACAGTCCACACAGAAGGCATACTTTACAAAAGCAAAAATGTATTGACAAAAGATTATACCAAACATTCAGTGGCACTCACAGTTTTATAGTTCTGGGCATTTTATTTAAAAGGAAGCTCTGTACTGAAGTTTGTGTGTTCTATGTGTTAACCATTCTCTTTCTGTACGAATGTAATTGACCTTTGTAGTGTATGAAAACATGTTTTATGGCCCTCCTTTTATGGGTCTGTTAGACATGAGAGTAGTTCATAAAACCTTGTTGCCACACAAATTAGTTTCTCTCTACGAACAGCTTTTTGTCACAAACGTTCATGAAACTACAGGTGTGTTTGCCTTTCAGCAAACATACAGAAGATACGCTGAAATGCACATTCATACTCCAGCAAACACAATGGTGTTAATAAACGCAAAAAAAAAAAAAAGAATGAACAAAATAACTGACATTGGTGATCATTCTTGCTAAGTGGCCTATTACGGTCTTATACTGAATCAAGCTGCTATCCAAACAATGGCCAGTCAGTGTCTACAATAGGCTGTCACACTGTCACACAGCACAAACACATGGTGTATCCAGGCCTCCTGGCCTGGCCTTGGCTAAGAATATTGTCTGTCAGGTGCACTAGTGTGGCTAGATCCCGTTGCCAGGACACGGTGTGACTCCATATCCCTCAGTGTCATAGGGCTGAGATCTGAACGAGGCAGGAGCTCCGTCAAAGCAAACAACAGACCAGATGGTGTCCAACACAACCTCTTAGAGTCTGTCATTAACAGGGGTAGTGTTCCTCTTATTTGACAAATGCAGCAGGTTTTTTGCTGTTCTTTAAACTGGTTTGACTTGTAATGTTTGATATATTGCACACTATATGGTCCACTGATGGATAGCTCTTTTGTGCTAGTGTAATATCTGAACGATTAGGCCTATATTCCCCTGGTAGGTCATGAGCATGGACGTTATGGTCACAGAGGAGTTGATTAGTCTATTGACCACATGGCCCCTATGGAACTTGTGACCTATTTCTAAAATGTGAGAGCATTCATTGATGAGACCCTTTGGGGTCATTGTATACCAAACGGTCATGCGAAATGGGCCGCCTGAGTCTTGTCGCGCCCCCCTTCGACAGGGGAGCTGGCATGAAAATAAATCCTTGGCTGTGTCTAAACTTGACAGTTCATGCAGCTTTAAGTATTCTGATCATACAGTTTTGATCATGGAATTCCGAACAGGTCATGGGTCTACACCTACATTTAAATGTGTCTACCGTGTCCACAGCGTGTCTGGATTCCCTTTTCCTGCGCTATATTCAAATGCCAGTATGCATTCTACAAACGGTGGAATGGGCAAAATATTATAATAACAAAGCAACAATAACTAGCAAACTTCTGATGCTAACCTCTAGCTAGCCAGCAAGCTAGCAAGAAACACTAAAGGGATTAGCATAACTCTAGCCAAGCAAAAAAATAGCTTTTATAAATTATAGCTAGCTGGCTAGCATTTATGAGTTGAGCAAACACGTTCTTAACACGCTAGTAACGTATTTCCTCCAACGTTATAATGAAAAGTGCCTCTCGGTCCCAAAACACGCATTTCCTGGAGTCTTGTGGGAGTGCTGATGACGTCGCCCATTGCATGCGCTTTTGGTAGCCTGATTTGCGTCCAGACTGAGGAGAAATCCGCACAAAGTGCATCCCTGACCACCTTACTGAAGTGGCGAGCCAGATCTGAACACAATCAGACAACAAAGTGACTGTTGTGTGCCTACACCTGTTTTGTCAATGCTATCTTCATATTCTGATTGCATAAGTCACATGTAGAGTGCATTCGGAAAGTACTCAAGGCGCCTTTTTTCTACATTTTGTTACGTTACAGCCTTATTCTAAAATGGATTTTAAAAAATCCTCAAATGTACACACATTACTGTACCCCATAATGACAAAGTAAAAACAGTTTTTTAGACAATTTAATAAATTTATAACAAATAAAAAAACGGATACTGTAGTATTCAGACCCCTTGCTATGAGACTCGAAATTGAGCTCAGGGGCATCCTGTTTCCATTGATCATCCTTGAGATGTTTCTACAACTTGATTTTAGTCTACCTGTGGTAAATTCAATTGATTGGACATGATTTGGAAGGGCACACACCTGTCTATATAAGGTCCCACAGTTGACAGTGCATGTCAGAGCAAAAACCAAGCCATGAGGTCGAAGGAATTATGCGTAGAGCTCTGAGGGAGGATTGTGTCGAGTCACAGATCTGGAAAAGGGCACCAAAAGATTTCTGCAGCATTGGAGGTCCCCAAGAACACAGTGGCCTCCATCAGTCATAAATGGAAGAAGTTTAGAACCACCAAGACTCTTCATAGAGCTGACCCCCCGGCCAAACTGAGCAATCGGGGGAGAAGGGACTTGGTCAGGAAGGTGACCAAGAACCCAATGGTCACTCTGACAGAGCTCCAGAGTTCCTCTGTGGAGAGGGGAGAAACTTCCAGAAGAACAACCATCTCTGCAGCACTCCACCAATCGGGCATTTATGTTAGCGTGGCCAGACGGAAGCCACTCCTCAGTAAAAGTCACATGACAGTCCACTTGGAGTTTGCCAAAAAACACCTAAAGGACTCAGACCATGAGAAACAGGATTTTCTGGTCTGATGAAGCCAAGATTGAACTATTTGGCCTGAATGCCAAGCGTTACGTCTGGAGGAAACCTGGCACTGTCTCTACGGTAAAGCATGGTGGTGGCGGCATCATGCTGTGGGGATGTTTTTCACAATCAAGGACCGGGAGTCTAGTCAGGATCGAAGAAAAGTTAAATGGAGCAAAGTACAGAGAGATCCTTGATGAAAACCTACCTCAAACTGGGGCGAAGGTTCACCTTCCAACAGGAAACGACCCTAAGCACACAGCCAAGACATCGCAGGAGTGGCTTTGGGACAAGTCTCTGAATGTCCTTGAGTGGCCCAGCCAGAGCCCGGCCTTGAACCCGATCAAACATCTCTGGAGAGACCTGAAAATAGCAGTGCAACGACACTCCCCATCTAACCTGACAGCTTTAGAGGATCTGCAGAGAAGAATGGGAGAAACTCTCCAAATACAGGTGTGCCAAGCTTGTAGCGTCATACCCCGAGAAGACTCGAGGCTATAATTGTTGCCAAAGGTGCATCAACAAAGTACTGAGTAAAGGTACTTTACTTTATTGAAACCAAACCACCTGGATTTCAATGAAAAGTATTTGTATAAACAAGAAAAGGTGAATGTAAGATGCGAACATTTCAAATAGGCTACATGTCATATTAAACAGCATATAGGTCAGAAGCCAGACAGGGAGCCTAAGGCTATAGCCTACAAATAAATACTTTGTGAACCATTTGCAAGTGCGACACAATAGGCTGGTAGGGACATAGACCTCAGCATTTAAACAACATTTAATTGTATTAAATCATTATAGTCTATAAATTGCGCATATAGGCTGTGACTTACTAATGAAATAAAACTGGAAAATGCCTTATTAGGCTCAGTGCCGTTGAATTCACTTTTAGAGACACGAGTTTGGTGTCTGGAGAGCTGCGCACTTGCAGAGCCACTGGGGATGCTAAACACCCTTCGGGCCACTCTTGCCAGGCTGGGCAGGGTTGCAGTTGTTTTTTAGAAATGATATCGGTAGGCCTAAAGGGTTTTAGGCTAAATAACCCAATCAAAACAGAAAGCTCCTTGAATGTGGAAATATGCCAAGCCTATTGGGCCAAAATCAATTAAGGCCTGGATGTATAGATAATATAGATAATTGAACAAAAATTAACAAAACGTTTAAGAGATCTGATTTTTAGTTTATATATACACTTTTTCCTTCAGTGGGTAGTTATCTACCCACCTCGTTCCTTTCTTTTAGCATGTGCGCATAGTAAGTACACCATCATGCTTTTGGGATACTTCTCTTTTCAGATTCCACAATGATTATTTAGTTGTGGACACTACATCACCGCACTCCCTCTCTTGGTCCTCATGTTGGTAAGTTATTTTGATTTAGCACCTGTGTATTTTATTAGTTTCTTTATAAAAATATTTAGTGAACTCCATGACATTATCTAAAGCAAGGGGTTAAAGATGGCAGCACACAAGTAGACTAGAAACGCATGCTGGGCTGGGCATGCCCTGAGCTCATGAAGTGAGTGCTAATGGCCTGAGCTCGTGAAGTGAGTGCTACTGGCCTGAGCTCGTGAAGTGAGGGCTACTGGCCTGAGCTCGTGAAGTGAGGGCTCCTGGAGTGGGCTAAATGGCTGACACTCCTTGTCAGCCTTTGGGAATCTCGCTCCAAGCTCCATTCAAATTGGGCACGCTCCGCACCTCGCTCCAGCTCCGCTCCGCTCACATACTCTGGTCCATGCTCTACACAGACCAGTCCGGCATAGCCAAACCGAGCTGCATCAGGCCTATATGCAAATAGACCATCGCAATATATGGATCTGTGCCATTTGCTTTGAACTGGACTGTTTATATAGCTGTGGTCGTGAGTAGATGCACTTGTTTTGCGATCAAAGCAAGAGCTGCATGTAGTCAGCAATAGGTGAGTGATTGCTTCCTACAAGAGCACACAACATGTACAGTCAGGTAAAGAGCTTTTTTTTTTGGTCTTAAAGGGGCAGTGTTCTATTTAGAGACAGGCGTTTTTATTTAATTGATTTAACCTTTATATAACAGGCCTGTTTAGCACTAACTGAAGTTTATTTAGTGCTTTATCTAGGTAGCTGGGAAGTTGAGCATTGCAGTAGTTTATTCTAGAAGTGACAAAAGCATGGATCAATTTTTCTGCATAATTTTTGGACAGAGAGTTTCAGATTTTTACAATGTTACGAAGATGGAAAAAAGCTGTCCTTGAAATATTCTTGATATGTTCGTCAAAAGAGAGATCAGGGTCCAGAGTAACTCCGAGGTCCTTCACAGTTTTATTTGAGATGACTGTACAACCATTAAGCTTAATTGTCAGATCCAACAGAAGATCTCTTTGCTTCTTGGGACCTAGAACTAGCATCTCTGTTTTGTATTTTCTGTATATCAGGGAGCTAGTTTCTTACGACAAATGTTTTTTGTTTTAAGGGGTGCATCTGCATCTAGGGTATTACACAAGGTTAAATTTAGTTCCTCAGTTAGGTGGTGAACCAATTTTTGTGCTCTGATGTCCTTGGGTAGGTGGAGGGAGTCTGGAAGGACATCTAGGAATCTTTGGGTTGTCCGAGAATTTATAGCATGGCTTTTGATAATCCTTGGTTGGGGTCTGAGCAGATTATTTGTTGCAATTGCAAACGTAATAAAATGGTGGTCTGATAGTCCAGGATTATGAGGAAAAACATTAAGATCCACAATATTTATTCCACTGGACAAAATGAGGTCCAGAGTATGACTGTGGCAGTGAGTAGGTCCGGAGACATGTTGGACAGAACCCACTGAGTCGATGATGGCTCCGAAAGCCTTTTGGAGTGGGTCTGTGGTAGAGTTCAACCGATTATAATTTTTCAACGCCAATACCGATTATTGGAGGACCCAAAAAAGCTGATAACAATTAAATCGGACAATTGTTATATATATTTGTAATAATGACAATTACAACAATACTGAATGAACAATAAACACTTATTTTAACTTAGTATAATACATAAATAAAATCTATTTAGTCTCAAATAAATAATGAAACATGTTCAATTTGGTTTAAATAATACAAAAACACAGTGTTGGAGAAGAGCGTAAAAGTGCAATATGTGCCATGTAAAAAAGCTAATGTTTAAGTTCCTTGGTCAGAACACATGAAAGCTGGTGGTTCAATATTCCCAGTTCTTCAATATTCCCAGTTAAGACATTTTAGGTTGTAGTTATTATAGGAATTATGACGCATCGATTTTCTCTCTATATAATCTGTATTTCATATACCTTTGACTATTGGATGTTGTAATGGGCACTTTAGTATTGCCAGCCTAATCTCAGGAGTTGATAGGCTTGAAATCATAATCAGTGCTGTGAATCAAGCATTGTTAAGAGTTGCTGGCAAACACATCAAAGTTTGAATGAATGCTTACAAGCCTGCTGCTGCTTTCCACCGCTCAGTCAGACTGCTCTATCAAATATCAACTCATAGACTTAATTATAATATAATAAACACAGAAATACGAACCTTTGGTCATTAATATGGTCAAATCCGTAAACTATAATTTCAAAAACAAAACGTTTATTCTTTCAGTGAAATACGGAACCGTCCTGGGTGGCAACCCTAAGTCCTAAATATTGCTGTTACATTGCTTAACCTTCAGTGTTTTGTCATAATTATGTAAAATTCTGGCAAATTAGTTCGCAACGAGCCATGCAGCCCAAACTGTTGCATATACCCTGACTCAGAGTGCAATGAACACAAGAGAAGTGATACAATTTACCCAGTTAATATTGCCTGCTAACATAAAAGTAATTAAACTTCTTATGGTATAGGGGGCGCTTGCGTCCCACTTGGCCAAAAGCCAGGGAAAATGCTGCTCGGCAAATTAAAATAAAATTATATAAAAATCTAACTTTCATTAAATCACACATGTAAGATACTAAATTAAAGCTACACTCGTTGTGAATCCAGCCAACATGTCCGATTTTTAAAAGGATTTTCGGTGAAAGCATAAGAAGCTATTATCTGATGATAGCACAACAGTAAACAAAGAGAGTAGCATATTTCAACCCTGCAGGCGCTACACAAAACGCAGAAATAAAATATAAAACATGCCTTACCTTTGGCAAGCTTCTTTTGTTGGCAGTCCAATATGTCCCATAAACATCACAATGCTTGACGGACAACGAAGAGCTGCTGGCAAAACTTACGAAAGTGCTGTTTGAATGAAAGTTAACGTGCCTGCTTCTGCCTACCACCGCTCAGTCAGATACTTAGATACTTGTATGCTTGTATGCTCAGTCAGATTATATCATCAACCATGTGTAGTTAACTAGTGATTGTGATTGATTGCTTTTTTATAAGATAACTTTAATGCTAGCTAGCAACTTACCTTGGCTTACTGCATTCGCGTAACAGGCAGTCTCCTTGTGGAGTGCAACGAGAGAGAGGCAGGTCGTTATTGCGTTGGACTAGTTAACTGTAAGGTTGCAAGATTGACAAGGTGAAAATCTGTCGTTCTGCCCCTGAACAAGGCACTTAACCCACCGTTCCTAGGCCATCATTGAAAATAAGAATGTGTTCTTAACTGACTTGCCTAGTTAAATAAAGGTATACAAAAAAAAAAAGGCAAATCGGCGCCCAAAAATACAGATTTCCGATTGTTATCAAAACTTGAAATTGGCCCTAATTAATTGGCCATTCCGATTAATCGGTCGACCTCTAATGAGTACAGTGACGGCAATTAGAAGTCACAATGTTAATGTTACTACTTAGCTTCGGCTGGTGGAGGTCGTATAGAACCATGCCCATATACACTTTTTCACCCCAAAGTTGAGCGAGGGAAAAATAAAAAATAATAATTTAAAAGTAAAAACTGTAAAGTTGGCAGGTAGCAAAGAAACGTTAGCAACAAACCGCACAGCAGCACGTAAACAAGTCTACAATTGACTCCTGTAGGCATTTAGTCCTATACTGTTTATGGGAATTCTGCTTTTGAAAAACAGCTCACAGTTGAGGCCCTCTTTCAAAACTCTGAGAATTCAGGTTATGACTCACGGTGTCAGGGAAACGCGGGGATAAAAGCTCAATGTGTTCTGCTTCGCTGCATTGGAAGCTCACAGTCGCGTGTTAGGTACAGTGGTGGGTGAAACAGCCTAGGATACGCTGTGTTCAGTGATAGCTATAGACTGAAGAGGAAAAGCACATATTATAGCCAAGAGGCTTCAAAGCATAGCAACGGGTTCAGAACCATTACAAGTCAGAGGAAAAACAGCCTTGCAGTCTCATTATTGAACCCAAAGTTCATCACCCTCCTCAACCGACAGCATGAGATGATTCAGGGGTCTACAAGAAGGGGCAAGGTCTCGAACTCTGCCTCCTCACAGTGGCCTTGGGGGCTTTGATATTCTATTCCTGGTTCACGGTAGGATCTATCATGTTGGTCATGGGGCATTCATTCCAAAACCAAACACAAATGTCCACAAGGCCAACAGCACATTAACATTCCTGCTTCAACTATGTTTTTTTCCCCGGAGTAAAACCAGACTCTCTTAAAGCTAGAGATGCCATGCAACTGTAACCCAAGAACCAATGGTGTTTTTGACCTCTTATTTTGATAAGGTTTCCTACCCTAAACACAAATCAAGGCAAATGTGAAACTAACAGAAGACTGTCAGGTCAGGGATATGAACAATGAACATCTAACCTTATTATTTGCCTGGTAGTCCCTTAGTGCCCTCCAAGTTCATCCTCTCTCTCATTGTTGTCCATAATCTTTGCCATGGCGGCACAAATCTAACCACCGCCTCAATATAAATAACTCCTGTGATCCATGCTCAAGGGATTATAAGAGGTTTTCATTTTCTAATTTGAATGTGTGTCTTGTTCTTGCAGCCTGGTGAGAAGTAAGCAGGTATTTTGCATGCAGGGACCAGAGTAGAGAGTAAAATGTGACTCAACACCAATCGACTGTTTGTTAAATAAACATGCTTTGGCTTCAGTGAATGGCCTGCTGCTATGAACTGGTGAGACGTAACTTTACTAGTGCAGTAGGCTCCTTTAGTGGACAGCTCAGGGAAATTGGCATTGTATGTTTATAAAAGACTGATTGTAGTAGCGTACACCCCTTGGCCCGTGCTTGGACAGACACTTTGATCCTGCTTTGCCTTTCATTCTGCTAATTTAAATGGACAGTCCTCTGTCACACAATCTGAAATCATAGTGCTCTTTGGCCAACATGCAGTTGTTTGGCATTTTGAGCATGCTTTGTCTTCCATTGCATTTCATAGTGTCAGTTAGCCTGGCAGTTAAGAGCGTTGGGCCAGTAACCACAATGTCGCTGGTTCGAATCCCCGACCTAGCCGGGTGAAAATTCTGTCTGTGCTCTTGAGCAAGGCACTTAACCCTAATTGCTCCTGTAAGTCGCTCGAGATAAGAGCATCTGCTAAATGACGTAAATGGAAAAATTATGCAAACTTATTAATGGACACTTTAAGCATCTCTCACACAACCTGAAGGCATATTGCTCTTCGGTCAACATGTTTCCTAACAGCCAGTCAAACTCCAAGCTGTCAGTCCAGTGTGTTACTCAGTCTCTGATTCAGAGGGGTTGGGTTTAATGCGGAAGACACATTTCAGTTGAAGGCATTCAGCTGTACAACTGACTAGGTATCCCCTTTCCCTTTCATCACACTGCCTCCCAGGGTAAGGGATACAACGGATACCCATCAATCATGAGCACAAGCACTACACTGCTCAGAACATGAGAACATATGAAAGCTGGTGGTTCCTTTTAACATGAGTCTTCAATATTCCCAGGTAATAAGTTTTAGGTTGTAGTTATTATAGGAATTATAGGACTATTTCTCTCTATACCATTTGTATTTCATTAACCTTTGACTATTGGATGTTCTAATAGGAACTTTAGTATTGACAGTGTAACAGTATAGTTTCCGTCCCTCTCCACGATCCTCCCTGGGCTTGAACCAGTAACACAACGACAACAGCCACCATCGAAGCAGCTTTACCCATGTAGAGCAAGGGGAACAACCACTCCAAGGCTTAGAGCGAGTGAGTGACGTTTGAAACGCTATTAGCGCTCGCTAACTAGCCAGCCATTTCACTTCGGTTACACCAGCCTCATCTCGGGAGTTTATAGGCTTGAAGTCATGAACAGCGCAATGCTTGACGCACAACGAAGAGCTGCTGGCAAAACGCACGAAAGTGCTGTTTGAATGAATGTTTACGCGCCTGCTTCTGCCTATCACCGCTCAGTCAGATACTTGTATGCTCAGTCAGATTATACGCAACGCATGACACGCTAGATAATATCTAGTAATATCATCAACCATGTGTAGTTAACTCGTGATTATGATTGATTGTTTGTTATAAGATACGTTTAATGCTAGCTAGCAACTTACCTTGGCTTACTGCATTCGCATAACAGGCATTCTCCTTGTGGAGTGCAACAAGAGGCAGGTCGTTATTGTGTTCGACTAGATAACTAAGGTTGCAATCCCCGAGCTGACAAGGTGAAAATCTGTCATTAAGCCCATGAACGAGGCAGTTAACCCACCGTTCCTAGGCCGTCATTGAAAATAAGAGCGTGTTCTTAACTGACTTGCCTAGTTAAATAAAGATTAAATAAAGGTGTAAAAAAAAATGGCAAAATCGGTGT
Organism: Oncorhynchus kisutch; assembly: GCF_002021735.2. NCBI lineage: Eukaryota > Metazoa > Chordata > Actinopteri > Salmoniformes > Salmonidae > Oncorhynchus > Oncorhynchus kisutch. The sequence continues at coordinate 47,740,148 of NC_034191.2, read as the reverse complement.
CCAAAAATACCGATTTCCAATTGTTACGAAAACTTGAAATCGGCCCTAATTCATCAGCCATTCCGATTAATCGGTCGACCTCTAAAACGAATGACAACCATATAACAAAAAATCAATGTCTGAGTGATTTTTTCATTAAGGTAAATACTTTCCTAGACGCACTCAGATATGTGTATTCTATTTAGTCCGCTTATACGAGAAAGAACATTTAAACAAAACTTGAAACATATTCAAGTGAGTGCCTGGCTTTTAATTTTTAATTTTTATGTGATCGATGGTTGGCTCCAAGCACACTTTCATTAATTTTCACAAGAGAATAAGAATGGAGCACATTCCTTCCCTTATCAGATATTGTGCAGACCTTTTACATTATTGTCTATGTTTCTAATGGACTGTAACATATAGTCAGATTTTAGGCGTGTGCTTGCTTTATTTTGAAAGATAAGATGGGTGTGAGATAATGCCAGTTGGATGTGACCAACATTCACTTCTTGCACGTCACCAAAACTCTGTCCAAGCTGCTCTTCTTACAGTAACTGTCCAATGTGTCAAATAGTGCAAACTTGTCTTTGCTAAACTGGCCAAGCCAAGCTGTAGGCTTTCACCCTGCGTTACCTCTTACTTTCTCTTCCTGGCACAGTGCTGAACTTGTTTGACCTCTGAGGTTTGCCTCTGAGGTTTGCCTCTGAGGTTTTGCAAGGGGTTCAGACTCAGACCCTGTTGTTCCTCCTCCTCTTCTGTAGTTGCCTTTTTAAACAGGTAATAAGTGTGATTTTACAAACATTTATTTATTATTTCACCTTTATTTAACCAGGTAGGCAAGTTGAGAACAAGTTCTCATTTACAATTGCGACCTGGCCAAGATAAAGCAAAGCAGTTCGACACATACAACGACACAGAGTTACACATGGAGTAAAACAAACATACAGTCAATAATACAGTATAAACGAGTCTATTAACATGATGTGAGCAAATGAGGTGAGATAAGGGAGGTAAAGGCAAAAGAAAAGGCCATAGTGGCAAAGTAAATACAATATAGCAAGTAAAACACTGGAATGGTAGATTTGCAGTGGAAGAATGTGCAAAGTAGAAATAAAAATAATGGGGTGCGAAGGAGCAAAATAAATAAAATAAATACAGTAGGGAAATTATAGGTGGGCTATGTACAGGTGCAGTAATCTGTGAGCTGCTCTGACAGTTGGTGCTTAAAGCTGTGTTTCCAGTTTCAGAGACTTTTGTAGTTCGTTCCAGTCATTGGCAGCAGAGAACTGGAAGGAGAGGCAGCCAAAGAAAGAATTGGTTTTGGGGGTGACCAGAGAGATATACTTGCTACAGGTGGGTGCTGCTATGGTGACCAGCGAGCTGAGATAAGGGGGGACTTTACCTAGCAGGGTCTTGTAGATGACATGGAGCCAGTGGGTTTGGCGACGAGTATGAAGCGAGGGCCAGCCAACAAGAGCGTACAGGTCGCAATGGTGGGTAGTATATATGGCTTTGGTGAAAAAACGGATTGTTGAGTAGGGTATTGGGGGCTATTTTGTAAATGACATTGCCGAAGTCGAGGATTGGAAGGATGGTCAGTTTTACAAGGGTATGTTTGGCAGCATGAGTGAAGGATGCTTTGTTTAGCGAAATAGGAAGCCAATTCTAGATTTTACTTTGGATTGGAGATGTTTGATGTGGGTCTGGAAGGAGAGTTTACAGTCTAACCAGACACCTAGGTATTTGTAGTTGTCCACGTATTCTAAGTCAGAGCTGTCCAGAGTAGTGATGTTGGACAGGCGGGCAGGTGCAGGCAGCGATCGGTTGAAGAGCATGCATTCAGTTTTACTTGTATTTAAGAGCAATTGGAGGCCACGGAAGGAGAGTTGTATGGCATTGAAGCTTGCCTAGAGGGTTTTTAACACAGTGTCCAAAGAAGGGCCAGAAGTATACAGAATGGTGTCGTCTGCGTAGAGGTGGATCAGAGACTCACCAGCAGCAAGAGCAACATTATTGATGTATACAGAGAAGAGAGTCGGTCCAAGAATTGAACCCTGTGGCACCCCCATAGAGACTGCCAGAGGTCTGTACAGCAGACCCTCCGATTTGACACACTGAACTCTATCAGAGAAGTAGTTGGTGAACCAGGCGAGGCAATCATTTGAGAAACCAAGGCTGTCGAGTCTGCCGATGTGGATGTGGTGATTGACAGAGTCGAAAGCCTTGGCCAGATCAATGAATACGGCTGCACAGTAATGTATCTTATCGATGGCGGTTAAGATATTGTTTAGGACCTTGAGCGTGGCTGAGATGCACCCCTGACCAGCTCTGAAACCATATTGCATAGCAGAGAAGGTATGGTGAGATTCTAAATGGTCGGTCATCTGTTTGTTGACTTGGCTTTCGAAGACCTTAGAAAGGCAGGGTAGGATAGATATAGGTCTGTAGCAGTTTGTGTCAAGAGTGTCCCCCCTTTGAAGAGGGGGATGACCGCAGCTGCTTTCCAATCTTTGGGAATCTCAGACGACACGAAAGAGAGGTTGAACAGGCTAGTAATAGGGGTGGCAACAATTTCGGCAGATAATTTTAGAAAGAAAGGGTCCAGATTGTCTAGCCTGGCTGATTTTGTAGGGGTCCAGATTTTGCAGCTCTTTCAGAACATCAGCTGACTGGATTTGGGAGAAGGAGAAATGGGGGAAGGCTTGGGCGAGTTGCTGTGGGGGGTGCAGTGCTGTTGACTGGGGTAGGAGTAGCCAGGTGGAAAGCATGGCCTGCCGTAGAAAAATGCTTATTGAAATTCTCAATTATAGTGGATTTATCAGTGGTGACAGTGTTTCCTATCTTCAGTGCAGTGGGCAGCTGGGAGGAGATGTTCTTATTCTCCATGGACTTTACAGTGTCCCAGAACTTTTTTGAGTTGAAAAGAAAGCTAGCCTTGGCTTTTCTAACTGCCTGTGTATAATTGTTTCTAGCTTCCCTGAACAGCTGCATATCACGGGGGCTGTTCGATGCTAATGCAGAACGCCATAGGATGTTTTGGTTAAGTGCAGTCAGGTCTGGGGAGAACCAAGGGCTATATCTGTTCCTGGTTCTAAATTTCTTGAATGAGGCATGCTTATTTAAGATGGTTAGGAAGGTATTTTAAAAAAACAGGCATCCTCTACTGACGGGATGAGATCAATATCCTTCCAGGATACCCCGGCCAGATCGATTAGAAAGGCCTGCTCGCTGAAGTGTTTCAGGGAGCGTTTGACAGTGATGAGTGGAGGTTGTTTGACCGCTGACCCATTACGGATGCAGGCAATGAGGCAGTGATCGCTGAGATCTTGGCTGAAGACAGCAGAGGTGTATTTAGAAGGCAAGTTGGTTAGGATGATATCTATCAGGGTGCCCATGTTTAAGGCTTTGGGGAGGTACCTGGTAGGTTCATTGATAATTTGTGTGAGATTGAGGTCATCAAGCTTAGATTGGCTGGGGTGTTAAGCATGTTCCAGTTTAGGTCGCCTAGCAGTACGAGCTCTGAAGACAGATGGGGGGCAATCAGTTCACATATGGTGTCCAGAGCACAGCTGAGGGCAGAGGGTGGTCTATAGCAGGCGGCAACGGTGAGAGACTTGTTGTTTTTAGAGAGGTTCAAATTGTTTGGGTACAGAATGGACAGTAGGACATAACTCTGCAGGCTATCTTTGCAGTAGATTGCAACACTGCCCCCTTTGGCAGTTCCAACTTGTCTGAAAATGTTGTAGTTTGGGATGAAAATTTCCGAATTTTTGGTGGTCTTCCTAAGCCAGGATTCAGACACAGCTAGAACATCCGGGTTGGCAGAGTGTGCTAAAGCAGTGAATAAAACAAACTTAGGGAGGAGGCATCTAATGTTAACATGCATGAAACCAAGGCTATTACGGTTACAGAAGTCATCAAAAGAGAGCGCCTGGGGAATAGGAGTGGAGCTAGGCACTGCAGGGCCTGGATTCACCTCTACATCGCCAGAGTAACAGAAGAGGAGTAGGATAAGGGTACGGATAAAAGCAATAAGAATTGCTTCTAGAACGTCTGGAACAGAGAGTAAAAGGAGGTTTCTGGGGGCGATAAAATAGCTTCAAGGTATAATGTACAGACAAAGGTATGGTAGGATGTGAATACAGTGGAGGTAAACCTAGGTATTGAGTGATGATGAGAGCGATATTGTCTCTAGAAACATCATTGAAACCAGGAGATGTCATCGCATGTGTGGGTGGTGGAACTAATAGGTTGGATAAGGTATAGTGAGCAGGACTAGAGGCTCTACAGTGAAATAAGCCAATAAACACTAACCAGAACAGCAATGGACAAGGCATATTGACATTAAGGAGAGTCATGCTTAGTCGAGTGATCAAAAGGGTCCTGTGAGTAGTGAGGTTGGTTGGAGTCACGTCGATTTAGACAGCTAGCCGGGCCATCGGTAGCAAGCTAGCATAGGATGGAGGTCTGTTATTAGCCACCTCGTGCGTTTCAGTCGGTAGGATTAGTGGGGTTCCGTGTGGTAGAGGGGATGAATCCAATTCGCCAAAAAAACAATAGATATAGTTATGGAGGCCCAAGAAAAAATAAATAAATAAATTGTCCGATAGGTCTATTCAGATAGCAGCCGATAAGACCGCTAACGGTTAGCGGACCGCAGATGGGCGTTCAGGTAGCGTCGCGACGGAGGAGCCAGCCGGATAACTCCCTCGGGTAGATAACGTCGGTAGTCCAGTTGTGAAGGCCATGTGAACATGAATTGGATAATCCAGTGGGCAGCAATTACCCCTCTTTATGGAGAACTTGACTACATGGGTGGACTTTGCCAGGCTCTAATAAGCCTCTCCGGGAAACAAGTAAATCTCAGATGTTTTTAAGTAGTGGGACAGGCTCCAGATTCAGGTCAAAGCAAGCACTCATCCCATTAGCCTGGCTGCCGGACCGATCGACTGACTGGGCCGTGTAGAAGTCTCACCCAGTTCTAATCATTCTTCCTGGAATTTGACTGTTTGTGTTCATAAATAATAACACATTTTTGAGCAATTCATCTTTGTTTTGTAAACCTGCCATTTTTATATTTTATTCTTGCAATTGGCTGCTGCCAGCATTGTCGAGGTGCAAATTAATATATTTAGCCTGAAAGGGCTTCAACTGCAGAACAGTGTCTGATTTCCACCCAAATGTAATAATCATAAAGGCCCTGCTTCTGGTTCTCTCATGAAATTTTACGGTCTTGGAAGGCATAAACACCCATTTGATTTAGTGTTGTTGCCTGCATTGGAGAAAGATCTAGTTCATCACTTTAAGTGGTGATTGGCAAATGCCGCTAAAAGTGGTATGCAGTGAACACGATCTCCATAATATTGCTTTGTACCTGGCCTCTCAGAGCATGAAAGTCACATTGATCTTCATAAATCGCTAATGCGTGATGTATTAATTATGTGCTTATTGGAGTCGTGCTCATTGAAGTTGTAGAATGTGTGAAACAAGCTGTATATCATTTGATATACAGTGGGGTCCATAATTATTGGCACCCTTGGTAAAGATGAGCAAAGAAGACTGTATAAAATAAACAATACAAATACTGAGCTACAGTGGGGCAAAAAAGTATTTAGTCAGCCACCAATTGTGCAAGTTCTCCCACTTAAAAAGATGAGAGAGACCTGTAATTTTCATCATGGGTACACTTCAACTATGACAGACAAAATGAAGAAAAAATCCAGAAACTCACATTGTAGGACTTTTTATGAATTTATTTCCAAATTATGGTGGAAAATAAGTATTTGGTCACCTACAAACAAGCAAGATTTCTGGCTCTCACAGACCTGTAACTTCTTCTTTAAGAGGCTCCTCTGTCCTCCACTCGTTACCTGTATTAATGGCACCTGTTTGAACTTGTTATCAGTATAAAAGACACCTGTCCACAACCTCAAACAGTCACACTCCAAACTCCACTATGGCCAAGACCAAAGAGCTGTCAAAGGACACCAGAAACAAAATTGTAGACCTGCACCAGGCTGGGAAGACTGAATCTGCAATAGGTAAGCAGCTTGTTTTGAAGAAATCAACTGTGGGAGCAAATATTAGGAAATGGAAGACAGACAAGACCACTGATAATCTCCCTCGATCTGGGGCTCCACGCAAGATCTCACCCCGTGGTTTCAAAATGATCACAAGAACCGTGAGCAAAAATCCCAGAACCACACGGGGGGGACCTAGTGAATGACCTGCAGAGTGCTGGGACCAAAGTAACAAAGCCTACCATCAGTAACACACTACGCCGCCAGGGACTCAAATCCTGCAGTGCCAGACGTGTCCCCCTGCTTAAGCCAGTACATGTCCAGGCCCGTCTGAAGTTTGCTAGAGAGCATTTGGATGATCCAGAAGAAGATTGGGAGAATGTCATATGGTCAGATGAAACCAAAATATAACTTTTTGGTAAAAACTCAACTCGTCGTGTTTGGAGTACAAAGAATGCTGAGTTGCATCCAAAGAACACCATACCTACTGTGAAGCATGGGGTGGAAACATCATGGTTTGGGGCTGTTTTTCTGCAAAGGGACCAGGACGACTGATCCGTGTAAAGGAAAGAATGAATGGGGCCATGTATCGTGAGATTTTGAGTGAAAACCTCCTTCCATCAGCAAGGGCATTGAAGATGAAACGTGGCTGGGTCTTTCAGCATGACAATGATCCCAAACACACCGCCCGAGCAACGAAGGAGTGGCTTTGTAAGAAGCATTTCAAGTTCCTGGAGTGGCCTAGCCAGTCTCCAGATGTCAACCCCATAGAAAATCTTTGGAGGGAGTTGAAAGTTCGTGTTGCCCAGCAACAGCCCCAAAACATCACTGCTCTAGAGGAGATCTGCATGGAGGAATGGGCCAAAATACCAGTAACAGTGTGTGAAAACCTTGTGAAGACTTACAGAAAACGTTTGACCTCTGTCATTGCCAACAAAGGGTATATAACAAAGTATTGAGAAACTTTTGTTATTGACCAAATACCTTTTTTCCACCATAATTTGCAAATAAATTCATTACAAATCCTACAATGTGATCTTCTGGAGAGAAAAAAATCTCATTTTGTCTGTCATAGTTGAAGTGTACCTATGATAAATTACAGGCCTCTCTCATCTTTTTAAGTGGGAGAACTTGCACAATTGGTGGCTGACTAAATACCTTTTTGCCCCACTGTATGTTCCATGCTCAAAACAATTATATTATTTTATAATAATACAATACAAAAAAATCTAAAAAAGATATGGGTCAAGATTATTGGCACCCCTGGTTTTAGTACTCCAGCACCCTTGTGAGGATAATGAGACTGAGCCTTTTTATAAGATGTTTTATGAGATTGGAGAACACATTGGGAGGGATCTTTGACCATTCTTCCAGACAGAATCTTTCCAGATCTTTGATATCCTTCGTCTGTGCGTATGGACTGCCCTCTTCAATTCAAACCACATGTTTTCAATGGGGTTCAAGTCCGGAGACTGAGATGGCCATTGCAACATGTTCATATTGTGGTCAATTAACCATTTCTTTGTGTATTTTGATGTGTGCTTGGGGTTATTGTCTAGCTGGAAGATCCACTTATGGCCAAGTGTCAGCCTCCTGGCAGGGGCAAACAGGTTTGGGCTAAAATGTCCTGCAACTTGGTAAAGTTAACTAGGCTATTGATTTATTTAACATTTTTCTTTACAAAATTAAACAGTTTATCAACAGTTTGTCAATATACATTTTTATATAACCATCCCCAACTGAGCATAGATAGTGCATTTCCATATTGTTTGACCTAGCAACTCAGAAATCAGTTTGAAATATAGCTCTCCCTTTAATCTTTTCAACAAACAATTGTTAATGGGTAATGCATTTTTAAACACACATTCCCTTCACCTCATTGTTTTGAGATGCTGATATGAATTCAGCAGGTGGATGACCTCTTATCAGGCTACACAGCACCCCCTAGATTGGAAGAAACCCGACTAAGTACTGTACTGATCCTCACTAAAGTACTGTACCAACCCTCGCTATATGAGCCGCTTGACATTTCTCACCAAGTGGCTTAACCCTGTTGGCGTGATACGTAGGGTGTTTCCCTTTCATGCCGGGTTCGCTTCCCTACCCCGCCGTTCACTACAGTATTATAAAAAGCAACCTATAGAACACACAGTCTTGGTCTCCCCTGTTCAGTTATTAGTGTTTTTGGGCTGTTTAATCCCGCATGTTGTTAGAAGAACAGGGTCGTTCCTCCTCAAAAAGCACAAGAGGATTTCGACACCTAAGATACATCTGAAATCGTTTCTGGAGTTGGAAACAGATACGATTAGCATTCCTGAAGAAATAATTTGTTGAAATATAATTCGATTTCTGAGACATTAAGCTAATTGATTGCACCCAAATAAGCAATTTTTTATTCATAGGATTCAGATCATATTCAATAAATACACTGAGTGTACAAAACATTAGCCAGTGTGTCTATGTATGCGGAGGACTCAACACTATACACGGCAGCTACTACAGCAACTGAAATTACTGCAACACTTAAAGAGCTGCAGTTAGTTTCAGAATGGGTTGCAAGGAATAAGTTACTCCTGAATATTTCAAAAACTTAAAGCATTGTATTTGTGAAAAATCATTCACTAAACCCTAAACCAACTAAATATTGTAATAAATCTTGTGAAAATTGTTGAGGTGACTAACTATCATGGTCAAAACATATTGATACAATAGTAGCTAAGATGGGGAGAAGTCTGTCCATAATAAAGTGCTGCTCTACCATCTTAACAACACTATCAACAAGGCAGGTCCTACCGGCTCTAGTTTTGCCGCACCTGGACTACTGTTCAGTCGTGTGGTCAGGTGCCACACAGAGGGACTTACGGAAATTGCAGTTGGCTCAGAACAGGGCAGCACGGCTGGCCATTGGATTTTTAATCCTGTCCAAATAGAATACTCTGTCCCTGTCAACTTCATCCATAGATAGACAATCTCTCAAGTTTCACCTGATCATTTTCTTGAAGGCCATGTCAAGGATGGAATGTACGAGAGCAAGGCAGGATGAAAGATCTTAAACCCTGAGTCAGTAGACACAAAGCTGTACCATAACACAGAGCTGTTGGACACAATACAATCAAAACACACTGGGAAGCCTTGTTGATGTTGATTTTGCTCCTGCGAGCTTGAGTGGGAAGTGGAGACGGCAAGATTCCTCATCATTTCCCAAACACAAAACAGTTTGGGGATTTGGGAGACGTTGACAGTATAGAGCCACTTAATTCAACCATTTGAAAACACACAACTTCAAATGTGCTTACATGAACAATGAAAAGATTTGTCTACAGATTTGAACTGTAACAACATGGGCTTTACCAGTCCTACAAAATGCTCAAAAAAATAGTTAATGTCTTCTGTTCCATGAAAATGTATGGAATACTCCCCCCCCCCCCCCCCCCCCTCCCATTTGTGATCCAGATGAAAGCGTGATTACTCTTCTCTCTTTGTCTGCTGTGTCCAGTGTGTTGTACTTCTTCAAGTACCAGGGTTACAAGTAGAGGTCGACCGATTAATCGGAATGGACGATTACTTAGGGCCGATTTCAACTTTTCATTGCAATCGGAAATCGGTATTTTTGGACACCGATTTGGCCGATTATTTGTATATATTTTTTTTTACACCTTTATTTCATCTTTATTTAACTAGGCAAGTCAGTTAAGAACACATTCTTATTTTCAATGACGGCCTAGGAAAGGTGGGTTAACTGCCTTGTTCAGGGGCCAGAACGACAGATTTTCACCTTGTCAGCTCGGGGATCCAATCTTGCAACCGTACAGTTAACTAGGCCAACGCTCTAACCACCTGCCTCTCATTGCACTCCACGAGGAGACTGCCTGTTACGCGAATGCAGTAAGCCAAGGTAAGTTGCTAGCTAGCATTAAACTTATCTTATAAAATACAATCAATCATAATCACTAGTTAACTACACATGGTTGATGATATTACTAGTTTATCTAGCTTGTCCTGCGTTGCATATAATCGATGCGTATCATTGTTCCAATGTGTATCTAAACATGAACATCAATGCCTTTCTTAAAATCAATACACAGAAGTATATATTTTTAAATCTGCATATTTAGCTAAAAGAAATCCAGGTTAGCAGGCAATATTAACCAGGTGAAATTGTGTCACTTCTCTTGCGTTCATTATATATATACGCAACAGTTTGGGCCGCCTAATTTTCCAGGATTTTACGTAATTATGACATAACATTGAAGCTTGTGCAATTTAACAGGAATATTTAGACTTATGGATGCCACCCGTTAAATAGAGTACGGAACGGTTCCGTATTTCATTGAAAGAATAAACGTCTTGTTTTCGAGATGATAGTTTCCGGATTCGACCATATTAATGACCTAAGGCTCGTATTTCTGTGTGTTATTATGTTATAACTAAGTCTACGATTTGATGGAGCAGTCTGACTGAGCGATGGTAGGCACCAGCAGGCTCGTAAGCATTCATTGAAACAGCACTTTTGTGCGTTTGCCAGCAGCTCGTCGCTGTACTTCAAGCATTGCGCTGTTCATGACTTCAAGCCGATCAACTCCCGAGATTAGGCTGGTGTAACCGATGTGAAATGGCTAGCTAGTTAGCGGGGTGCGCGCTAAAAGCGTTTCAAACGTCACTCGCTCTGAGACTTGGGGTGGTTGTTTCCCTTGCTCTGAATGGGTAACGCTGCTTCGAGGGTGGCTGTTGTCGATGTGTTCCTGGTTCGAGCCCAGGTAGGAGCGAGGAGAGGGACGGAAGCTATACTGTTACACTGGCAATACTAAAGTGCCTATAATAACATCCAATAGTCAAAGGTTAATGAAATACAAATGGTCCTATAGTCCTATAATTCCTATAATAACTCAACTTCTTATCTGGGAATACTTTTACTTTCTTCTCCAACACTTTGTTTTTGCATTATTTAAACCAAATTGAACATGTTTCATTATTTATTTGATGCTAAATGGATTTTATTGATGTATTATATTAAGTTAAAATAATTGTTGTTGTAATTGTCATTATTAAAAATCAATGTAAAAAAATCGGCCAATTAATCGGTATCGGCTTTTTTTGGTCCTCCAATAATCGGTATCGGCGTTGAAAAATCATAATCGATCGACCTCTAGTTTGTAGTGGTGCTGTCTCTAGTGTTGGGTTTCCCGACAGTGTATCTATAATCAGGTTATTTCCAGGGAGGCCTGAGATCAGATCTTCAGTCATTTGTGCTGTCTCCCAAATGGCAAACTATTCCCTTTATAGTGCACTACTTTTGACCAGGTCCCATAGAGCTCTGGTCAAAAGTGTGCACTATAGGCTATAGAGTGCCATTTGCGACTCAGCCCTGGTTTCCTCCAGTTAGGGTTTGGAGCAGAGCCAGAGATGGACATCCATAAGCCAATTTATGCCTACTATAAGTGTATCCGGAGTTGGTGTGAAATGCTTAGTATGCATTTTTGACACCATTCTCACCCCCCCTCCTGCGGCCTAGGTTGTGCCCCCGGCCAGAGGATTGTGGCTGACTGTCTGTGGATTACCTGTGGCTGACTGCTTATGGATTCAACAACATCATTTTTAATCAGCTTACTGTTGATCATTACATTTGTTTGACATACATTTTAGATAGCTTTGAGTTATATTAGTATCTGACTAGTTTACTTGTTTATTAGTATTAGGAAATGGACTGGTACAGTGAATGTAAATAGGGCGGCAGGTAGCATAGTGGTTAAGGTTCAAGTCCAAGAGTTACTAGGTGAAAAATCTGTCGATGTTCCTTTGAGCAAGGTGTATAACCCTAATTGTACCTGTAAGTCGCTCTGGATAAGTCGTTTCCTAAATGACAAAAATAAATAAATAAACAAGCATTTTGAATATGGGTATTTCCATGTAAAAAGCCCCATGAGCATTAACACGTGAAGTTCATAGGAGCATATCAAATTTGGTGTCAAATGAAAGCTAAGAGTCTATATTTGTGAGAAATGACGGCATATATAAATGTTTCTACCATTCTCCATCCCAAACATTTGTAATAAACAAAGGTTTTGATTTCTGGTCAAACAGACGAAAAAGGGCTTAGAAACCATCTACCAGAAAAAGTCTTAAAAGGTTTTAGAAATACATAAAAACACTAATATTAAGACCCCTGTCAACTAATATCAACATTTATATTTCATTTTGTTGAAATGATGTGCCTTCTGTAAGTTAAGAAATAATGCCTAGTGTCATTCTGTTACCAAAAACCCACATATCTTGAAGATATTTTCAAATTTAAATCCCTCATGAGGAGGAAGGTTAATGAAAGTTCACAGAAGTTACAAGTAAAGGTAGACCTACCAATTAGTTCGTGTTTTACTGATAACAATTTTGTTTATGATATATTAAGTGATTAAAACACTTAATTCTGTTACCAAATCAGTAACAGAATGACCACAAAATCTGTAACAGAATAATTGCAACTGAATTGGCTACCATGGGAATGCCACAGATGTCTCAAAGTATTGAGGGAGCGTGTAATTGGCATGCTAACTGCAGGAATGTCCACCAGCACTGTTGCTGAATTTAATGTTAATTTCTATACAGTAAGCCGCCTTCCACGTCGTATTAGAGAACCTCCACATCCTGCTTCACCTGTGGGATCGTCTGAGACCAGACATCCTGGGCAGCTGATGAAACTGTTGGTTTGCACAACCAAATCATTTCTGCACAAACTGTCAGAAACCGTCTCAGGGAAGCTCATCTGTGTGTCGTCCTCTCCAGGGTCTTGACCTGACTGCAGTATGGCGTCGTAACCGACAAACATTTTCTGTTTACATTTTTTAAAGTAGTCATTGTGCACAGAGTTGTCTGGTTTGTTTAAATTTGCAATCAATGTTTTTTGTTTGACATACTTTTAAAGTGAAAAATCATAGTCTCGGTGTCATTCTGTTACTGTGAATTGCCCATATCTATCGGACTAAATAGACTTTACAAACAACAGACAGATTTACTGAAATTATTATCATTATCTGATCATATTTTTTTAACACCAAAACATCAACATTAATATTTGTGTTTTTTTGACCTGAACCCAACAACTTTTTCCCCAACCTTAACCCACCTCCCTTCAGCAACCAATCACAGCCTGTTTACTAGTTTCACCCTACCATGACTGAGCACCAAACTCCACCACCCCAACAAACACCCCCAGGGAGCACACTCAAGCACAGGGGGCTACCTGTTTCGTAACAGAGGGAAAATAAACAACAGCATCCAAACATGAGTCCCTGTGAGGCCCCAGTAGACATGCGTTATAGTAGCTCAAAGACCATGGAATCCCCAGCCAGCCAGCCGCCCCATTAGTGCCACTATGTCAGAGCATTGTGTTCTTACTTCGCTCTTATTTATAATGTAATCTCCCTACAGCCCCTTTAGACTAGGGCTCTCCGTACTTCAAGTTGGAGAGTATTGGAACCACACTGCAGGTTCAGTTGTGTAATAGATAAAGCCAACCGTGTTAACAAGAACATTTTAACTATGAAATTGATAGGCTGTATACTGTGTATACCCCAGATATTGGTTTTCTCTACAGACATAGCAGTGATATTAAAAGCATCTTGTGCGGTCAACACTGTGTTGCGACCTCACGTAAGGCCTATGCGGTCAAGTCATCATGTGCCAATGCCAACTGCCTACGCACCTTGGGTAGAACGCAGCGCTAGGTGGGCAGAGTATGGGCCAAAGCAGCCTGGGAGGATGCCAATGTGGCAGGCTGCAGTCATCTGGGCTGTATATTTATGGCAGTGGGCACAGCAGGGTGGGTCTGTGGATTGTTGATTAACAATGTGGTAACACCGTGGTGAAAGAGGCCATTTTAAATGCGTTTATAACTACAGTATGTGTAAGCTCTTGCATTTCATGAAGGTGCCTATGAAAATGTCTACTGTGCTGCTACTACTACTACGTAATTACTATTTAAGATATTAATAGTAAATTCAATTATAACTTGAAAGCTTATTTATTCATTTTTTATTTCACCTTTATTTAACCAGGTTGGCAAGTTGAGAACAAGTTCTCATTTACAACTGCAACCTGGCCAAGATAAAGGAAAGCAGTTCGACACGAACAACAACACAGAGTTACACATGGAGTAAAACAAACATACAGTCAATAACACAATAGAAAAATAAGTCTATATACAATGTGAGCAAATGAGGTAAGATAAGGGAGGTAAAGGCAAAACAAAGGCCATGGTGGCGAAGTAAATACAATATAGCAAGTAAAACACTGGAATGGTAGATTTGCAGTGGAAGAATGTGCAAAGTAAAAATAGAAATAATGGGGTGTAAAGGAGCAAAATAAATAAATACAGTAGGGGAAGAGGTAGTTGTTTGGTGCAGTAATTACAGGTGCAGTAATCTGTGAGCTGCTCTGACAGCTGGTGCTTAAAGCTAGTGAGGGAGATAAGTGTTTCCAGTTTCAGAGATTTTTGTAGATCGTTGCATTTATTGGCAGCAGAGAACTGGGAGGAGAGGTGGCCAAAAGAGGAATTGGTTTTGGGGGTGACCAGAGAGCTATACCTGCTGGAGCGTGTGCTACAGGTGGGTGCTGCTATGGTGACCAGCGAGCTGAGATAAGGGGGGACTTTACCTAGCAGGGTCTAGTAGATGACCTGGAGCCAGTGGACGAGTATGAAGCGAGGGCCAGTCAATGAGAGCGTACAGGTCGCAGTGGGGGGTAGTATATGGGGCTTTGGTGACAAAACGGATGGCATTGTGATAGACTGCATCCAATTTATTGAGTAGGGTATTGGAGACTATTTTGTAGATGACATCGCCGATGTCGAGGATCGGAAGGATGGTCAGTTTTACGAGGGTATGTTTGGCAGCATGAGTGAAGGATGCTTTGTTGCGAATTCTAGATTTAACTTTTGATTGGAGATTTTTGATGTGTCTGGAAGGAGAATTTACAGTCTAATCAGACACCTAGGTATTTGTAGTTGTCCAGAGTCAGAACCGTCCAGAGTAGTGATGCTGGACGGGCGGGCAGGTGCAGGCAGTGATCGGTAGAAAAGGATGCATTTAGTTTTACTTGTATTTAAGAGCAGTTGGAGGCCACGGAAGGAGGTCTGGAAGGTTGTTAACACGGTGTCCAAAGAAGGGCCAGAAGTATACAGAATGGTGTCGTCTGCGTAGAGGTGGATCAGAGACTCACCAGCAGCAAGAGCGACATCATTGATATGGCACACCCATAGAGACTGCCAGAGGCCCGGACAACAGGCCCTCCAATTTGACACACTGAACTCTATCAGAGAAGTAGTTGGTGAACCAGGCGAGGCAATCATTTGAGAAACCAAGGCTATCGAGTATGCCGATGAGGATGTGGTGATTGACAGAGTCGAAAGCCTTGGCCAAGTCGATGAATACGGCTGCACAGTAAGCACTTAAGTAATAGCTTTCATATGGTAGACACTCAAAAACGAAATAGCATCGCATCACTGTTTAGACATAACGTTTTATCTCAGATTCTCCCTTTCAAAAGAATTCTAACACTTTCATTGAAGACATAGAGATGTCAGTTGGACCAGCGCCAGCTATCAAAATCACCCTCCCTCTCTTACTCGCTCAAACGCTAAAGCAGCGGACAGAATATGAATAAATCTGCTACATTCAAATGTATCTGAAATGCATCCAAACACATCAGCAACCGTTGTTTTCTATACAGTAGCTTAATAACTAACACAAGATAGATATTGGTCTCCCTACAACATACAAGTGTCAAGTTTCTCGGAAATGCAGCCTTACAATAGGCTACACCTAGGTTTCTAGTGAACCTAAGGTTACAAATCAACTGTCAAAATGTAGTTCAATCGTGGCCTGGGATAGTCTAGTGGTTAGGGCTACTGCACATATATAAGCCTACCCTGTATGTGTGCATTGGATTCTGGCCCAAATAACTAAATCGACTGATTTTAGTTACACATAATTAAAAAATCCCCATAAAATCAGTCAGTTTAAGCTATATATATCAAAGCTAGAGATTTGAGAGAGATGCGTCTCAAACCACCCCATCTGCCAATGTCGGCCTTCTGCTGCGGGAGGTGACCGAGCTATAGCGGTGTTTGTCAGACCATGAGACATCACAAAAATCGGTATTCTCACGGAAACGTCTTAACGTTTTGCCTACAACCTGTTATGACCACTCTATGGAAAGGGGAGACTCTCACGAACACGGTGGTGTTCTCCACTTTGCTCTATGACCCCCAGAAGCGTCTGAAGGTAACCCATACAAACGAATGGAAGTATTGAGGTAGTTTCTTTGCCCCCCAAAAAATATAGGGTTAAATATGTGTCAAATATTTCCTTACCTTTCTTATGTCTCCTAGAATAAGGACAGTCACTTCAAAACCGTATTCCTTATGATTTAAAAAAATATTCTATTTAGCCAGTTATTCAATTGTGTTTCTATGAGCTATAGTAGTAAAAGCCTAATTTAATATTTTATTGGAATACCTAAAGGGGTGCTAAAATTCAAAATCCAATAGCTAAATGATCCATGGTATGACATCTTTAAACAATTCCATATATTATCTTATATTAGCCCCTCCCCCCAACGGCTCAGACTTTTAGATTAATGGATAGCATAAATAGGAAACAAATAAAATAATAACAGTAGGCTACACCAACATTAGTTTCCATTCATGCAAAGTGTCAGGTAAATTGCCACAGTAGATTTTCTGTGATAAACAAGGAAATACTTGATTTCAATTGTACGTAATGCTTGTCAAATAGATAAATCAACCTTGGTCTTTCAAAAAGGACTAAGTTGTTCCGATGATAATACCAAACAGAGGGCGAAGGTATCTTAAAATAATTTGGTTGCCAGCGGGAATAAGAATACTCCAACATCATCTTTTAGGGAGCGGTGTATATTCAACAATCCCTATCCCAGTCTGCTGTCCCCACATGCTTCAAGATGGCCACCATTGTTCCTGTTCCCAAGAAAGCTAAGGTAACTGAACTACATGACTTCTGTCATCATGAGGTGCTTTGAGAGTCAAGGATCATGTCTCCTCCACCCTACCTGTCACCCAAGACCTACTTCAATTTGCTTACCGCCCCAACAGACGATGCAATCGCCATCACACTGCCCTATCCCATCTGGACAAGAGGAATACCTATGTAAGAATGCTGTTCATTGACTATAGCTCAGCATTCAACACCATAGTACCCTCCAAACTCATCATTAAGCTTGAGGCACTGGGTCTGAACTAGAGGTCGACCGATTAATCGGAATGGCCGATTAATTAGGGCCGATTTCGAGTTTTCATAACAAATGTATTTTTTATATACCTTTTATTAAACCAGGCAAGTCAGTTAAGAACACATTCTTATTTTAAATGACGGCCTAGGAAAGGTGGGTTGACTGCCTTGTTCAGGGGCAGAACGACAGATTTTCACCTTTTTTTCAGCTCGGGGGAACCAATCTTGCAACCTTACAGTTTACTAGTCCAACGCAATAACAACCTGCCTCTCTCTCGTTACACTCCACAAGGAGACTGCCTGTTACGCGAATGCAGTAAGCCAAGGTAAGTTGCTAGCTAGCATTAAACTTATCTTATAACAAACAATCAATCATAATCACTAGTTAACTACACATGGTTGATGATATTACTAGATATTATCTAGAGTGTCCTGCATTGCATATAATCTGACTGAGCATACAAGCATACAAGTATCTAAGTATCTGACTGATAGGCAGAAGCAGGCGCACAACGAAGAGCCAGCAGCTCTTCGTTGTGCGTCAAGCATTGCGCTGTTTATGACTTCAAGCCTATCAACTCCCGAGATGAGGCTGGTGTAACCGAAGTGAAATGGCTAGCTAGTTAGCGCACGCTAAAAGCGTTTCAAACGTCTCTCGCTCTGAGCCTTCAAAGTAGTTGTTCCCCTTGCTCTGCATGGGTAACGCTGCTTCGATGGTGGCTGTTGTCGTTGTGTTGCTGGTTCGAGCCCAGGGAGGAGCGAGGAGAGGGACGGAAGCTATACTGTTACACTGGCAGTACTAAAGTGCCTATAAGAACATCCAATAGTCAAAGGTTAATGAAATACAAATGGTATAGAGGGAAATAGTCCTATAATTCCTATAATAACTACAACCTAAAACGTCTTACCTAGGAATATTGAAGACTCATGTTAAAAGGAACCACCAGCTTTCATATGTTCTCATGTTCTGAGCAAGGAACTGAAACGTTAGCTTTCTTACATAGCACATATTGCACTTTTACTTTCTTCTCCCAACACTTTGTTTTTGCATTATTTAAGCCAAATTGAACATGTTTCATTATTTACTTGAGGCTAAATTGATTTTAAGTATTATATTAAGTTAAAATAAGTGTTCATTCAGTATTGTTGTAATTGTCATTATTACATAACAATCGGTTTTTAATCGGTATCGGCTTTTTTGGCCCTCCAATAATCGGTATCGGTATCGGCGTTGAAAAATCATAGTCGGTCGACCTCTAGTCTGAACCCCAACCTGTGCAATTGGGTCCTGGACTTCCTGACGGGCCGCCCCCAGGTAGTGACGGTAGAAAACAACATCTCCACTCCAGTTATCCTCAACCTGGGGCCTCACAAGGGTGCGTTCTCAGACCCCTCCTGTACTCCCTGTTCACTCACGACTGCATTGCCAATCATCAAGTTTGCAGACGACACAACAGTGGTAGTCTTGGTTACCAACAACAACGCGACAGCCTACAGGGAGGAGGTGAGGGCCTTCAGAGTGTGGTGTTACCTCAATGTCAGCAAAACAAAAGAGATGATCGTGGACTTCAGGAAACAGCAAAGGGAGGAGCACCCCCCTATTCACATCGACAGGACAGCAGCGGAGAAGGTGGAACGTTTTTTAAGTTCCTCTGTGTACATATCACCGACAAACTGAAATGGTCCACCCACACAGACAGTGTGGTGAAGAAGGCGCAACAGCGCCTCTTCAAACTCAGGAGGCTGAAAAAATGTGTCTTGTCACCAAAAAAATCACCGCCCGGTACGGCAACTGCACTGCCCACAACCGCAGAGCTCTCCAGAGGATATTGAGGTCTGCACAACACATCACCAGGGACAAACTACCTGCCCTCCAGGACACCTACAGCACCTGATGTCACAGGAAGGCCAAAAAGATCCTCAAGGACAACAACCACCCGAGCCACTGCCTGTTCACCCTGCTATCATCCAGAAGGCGAGGTCAGTACAGGTGCATCAAAGCAGGGACCGAGAGACTGAAAAACAGCTTCTATCTGAAGTCCATCAGATTGTTAAACATCCACCATTAGCACAATGAGGCGGCTGTCTACCTACAGACTTGATATCATTGGCCACTTTAATAAATGGAACACTAGTCACTTTAATAATGTCACTTTAATAATGTTTACATATATCACATCACTCATCTCATATATATATACTGTATACTGTATCCTTCACTATCTATTCTTTACTATCTATTGCATCATAGCCGCTCTGTCACTGCTCATCCATATATTTTTATATTCATATATTCTCATCCCATTCCTTTACTAGATTGTGTGTATTAGGTTTTGTTGTGGAATTGTTAGATATTACCTGTTAGATACTGCTGCACTATCAGATCTAGAAGTATTTCACTACACTCACAATAACATCTGCTAACCATGTGTATGTGACCAATAAAATAAGATTTGGTAATGAGGTGACCAATAATGGTTACTATTGAGATCAGCTGTGCACCTGAATTTAGAGCATATTGATGGATTAACGAGACATCAGCTGGCGATAATCTAGTGCTATCGATGGTATAGGCCCCTTGTTATTTTTATTATATTCCAATACATTCTGAAGGCCTCCCATTTGCCTATCCATTGGCACATAATGAAAGGTGTGAAAACCGATAGATTACTTTTTGTTTCCATGGCTGAGCAGATTTGGGCCATCAGTTGATTGACAGCTAATTTAACAGCTTGTTGAACAACTAATTTCACCATTTGCGCCAACCCTGTCTCTTTAATCAAACGACAATGTTTTGGTCATTATTATTCAAGAATCTGGCATTTTGCCACACCCATGTGTTAATGTTAAAATCGTCCCACTGCTAAATGGCATATTGTTAGACCTAGCCTATATTGTCATTATCCTTTGTGATCATTATATTATACAAGCCTATCATGTTTTGCTGACGAGCACAGACTGGGGCATTCCACCTCAAAAAGCACAAAATTGAAATTGTTTCTGTTAGAAACAGAAAATGTGCATTCCCACAACATTATTTTATTGAAATAAAATGTGATCTCTGAGAAATGAAGCTAATTGATTGCACCCAAATTGGTCATTTTAATTAATAGGATTCCTATAATAGTCAATTAATATATAGTACCTAAAATCTGATTTGGACAAAACTTATTTCTAGGTATGGTACATTGTATGCAAACATCACTTTCAGCTGCCAACTTGCGCCAATTCTAAATATTTCTTCAGCCATTCAAATCCTCCTGCAGCAGGACTATTTTCCTCCTGTACAGGGTGGCTTGAGAAGAGGTGATGATCAAGTATGGCTTATGCCGATTCTGTAAATGCTATTAAGTTTAATGTAAATCTTACACGAGGCATATCCTGTAAAAGATCAGTGCTGCTTTGGAACACAGACACAAACAGTGTTGCTGCTGCTCCGTTCAGAGTCAGTCTGACCTTTTCCCTGACTCAGTGTCCTCAAGTCTGGTAGCACCACATGCCCCTGGCAGTCGACTCCCTCGCCCAAATCTTTCCCTCTCTCTTTGGCTCTGCCCTTCTCTCTCACATCCTATTGCTCAGGATCAGTAAGAGACTTCCGGGTATTAACAAGTGGAATGGGTTTGGGTGCATCGTACAATTGAATACTGCAGTAGATGTGTAGCCGTTGAACCTGTCAGGTTTTCTAAGGGTTTCACGGTAACAGCTGATCTTTGTACTGTTCAACATTTTTCTGACTATAGAGACAGGAAGGGCAGCCCTTCTGTATCTGTCAAGAACAGGTTCGACCACTGTGGGCCTTACTTTTGCCGCTTTTGTGTTATCTGTACATCAGGGGAAAGGGGATTGGGATAAGCTATCTCGTGTGCTTAGCTCTGAGCTGCAATGTGTGACGGACTATTCTCTTGCTGGCTGTATTCTGGGCTGAGCAGTCATCTGTGCTGTGTTAATGCATACTCACTGTTCATCTGAGGCGGAAGGAATGGGAGCCCAGGGCTTGTCTGTCTCTGTCTGCTCTGCCAGGCTCTGGAACACAGACACAAACAGTGCTGCCGCTCGGAGTCAGTCTGGCCTTTTCCCTGACTCAGTGTCCTCATCAGTCTGATAGCACCACATGCCCCTGGCAGTCGGCCCTCTCGCCCAAATCTTTCTCTCTCTATTTGGCTTTGTCCTTCTTTCTCACATCCTTTTGCTCACCCCCACTCCCAATTTCTCTCTCATCCCCTCTCTCCCAATCTCTCTTTTGTTCTCAGTCCCCCACCCCCCCCACCCCCTTGTCTCGCCTTTTCATGAATTCATCTCTTCACTCCGGAAGTATCTCTGATCCTCGCTCCCCTTGTCTTTTTGCGTCATCATGACACAGATGGTCGGGGCAGCAGGTTTTTTTTTGCAGTCAGACGTTATGGGACATCAGTGCTATAGAATTTTTGTTTACATAAGATCCATATCTGCCCATTTAATGAATGAAAACCGGTATCCATTCAGGATTTAAAATGGGGATGCACAGCTTTGCAAAACGGCTGGCAATCCTCCCCATGCAGGGTCATTCTAAATCTCCTGTGATGTTTTGCAGTCATAGAGAGCATGGCTGGCTTCGAAACATCTAAATGATTCACGATAATGGCTACATGTAGTAAATTATGGCTGGAACAAGACACATGCAATATTTATGCTTGTTCCTCCTCAGTTATTGCATATGCAGCGCTTGTGAGATCGCTCATGTGTGTTTGTCTCCCCCTGTAGATCAGTCAAGGTAATGTCCCAGGTGTTGAGAGTGCTTCACTGGCCATGGACACAGAGGAGGGAGTGGAGGTGGTGTGGAATGAGGTGCTCTTCAATGACAGGAAGGTCTTCAAGGCACAGGAGGTACGTAAGACAGAAGCTGTGCACCCTATTCCCTATATAGTGCACTACTTTTGACAAGGGTTCATAGGACACTATATGGGGCATAGGGTGCCAATTGGGATGCAGACAGGGTTTCGATTGTCAATGGATATATGTTCCATTCAGAGGAGGCTGGTGGGAGGGGCTATGGGAGGACAGGCTCATTGTAATGGCTGAATCAATGGAACGGGGTCAAACATGGTTTCCATAGTTCGATGAGTTTGATACCGTTCCATTTATTTCATTCCAGCCATTACAATGAGCCCGTCCTCCCATAGCTCCTCCCACCAGCCTCCTCTGGTTCCATTCTATGTACTTTCATTATACAGAGAAAGCTCACCAATGGAAGTAGAAGTCAATGAATTATAAGTGCATATTTTGGCGAACCATCTATTACTGTACATACAGTACCAGTCAAAAGCTTGGACACCTACTTTATTCAAGGGTTTTTTCTTTATTTTTTAAAACTATTTTCTACATTGTAGAATAATAGAGAAGACATCAAAACTATTAAATAACACATATGGAATCATGTAGTATTAAATCAATCAAAATATATTTTACATTTGAGATTCTTCAAAGTAGCCACCCTTTGCCTTGATGACAACTTTGCACTCTCTTGGCATTCTCTCAACCAGCTTCACCTGGAATGCTTTTCCAACAGTCTTGAAGGAGTTCGCACATATGCTGAGCACTTGTTGGCTTCTTTTCCTTCGGACTGTGGTCCAACTCATCCCAAACCATCTCAATTGGGTTGAGGTTGGGGGATTGTGGAGGCCAGGTCATCTGATGCAGCACTCCATCACTCTCCTTCTTTGTCAAATAGCCCTTACACAGCCTGGAGGTGTGTTGGGTCATTCTCCCGTTGAAAAACAAATGACAGTCCCACTTTGTGCAAACCAGATGGGATGACGTATAGCTGCAGAATGCTGTGGTAGCCATGCTGGTTAAGTGTGCCTTGAATTCTAAATAAATCACGGACAGTGTCACCAGCAAAGGACCCCAACACCATCACACCTCCTCCTCCATGCTTCACGGTGGGAACCACACATGTGGAGGTCATCCATTCACCTACTCTGCATCACAAAGACACAGTGGTTGGAATCAAAAATCTCAAATTTGGACTCATCAGACCAAAGGACAGATTTCCACTGGTCTAATGTCCATTTCTTGTGTTTCTTGGCCCAAGCAAGTCTCTTCTTATTGGTCTCCTTTAGTAGTGGTTTCTTTGCAGGCCTGATTCACGATGTCTCTTCTGAACAGTTGATGTTAAAATGTGTCTGTTACTTGAACTATCAAGCATTTATTTGGGTTCCAATTTCTGAGGCTGGTAACTCTAATGAACTTATCGTCTGAAGAAGAGGTAACTCTGGGTCTTTTTTTCCTGTGTCGGTCCTCATGAGATCATCATAGTGATCATTCATCATAGTGCTTGTTTGTTTTTGCGACTGCCTTGTTAAAAGTTCTTGAAATTGTCCTTATTGACTGACCTTCATGTCTTAAAGTAATGATGGACTGTCATTTCTCTTTGCTTATTTGAGCTGTTCTTGTCATAATATGGACTTAAGTAAGGCTATCTTCTGTATACCAACCCTACCTTGTCACAACACAACTGATTGGCTCAAACGCATTAAGAAGGAAAGAAATTCCACAAATTTACTTTTAACAAGGCACATCTGTTCATTGAAATGCCGTCCAGGTGACTACCTCATGAAGCTGGTTGAGGTAATGCCAAGAGTGTGCAAAGCTGTCATCAAGGCAAAGGTTGGCTACTTTGAAGAATCTCAAATATAAAATATATTTTGATTTGTTCAACACTTTTTTGGTTAATACATGATTCCATATGTGTTATTTCATAGTTTTGATGTCTTCACAATTAATCTACAATGTAGAAAAATAAATAAATAAAAACCTTGAATGAGTAGGTGTGTCCAAACCTTTGACTGGTAGTGTATGTACTCAAACCTCTCCCCACCCCATCTGTTTTTCAGGAAAAGATAAAGGAGATGTTTGAGAACCTGATGCAGGTTGAGCACCCAAATATAGTGAAGTTCCATAAGTACTGGCTGGACATGAGAGAGAGTCAAGCTCGGGTATGTCTGCTATCTATACTGAACAAAAACATAAACGCAACATATAAAAGTGTTGGTCCCATGTTTCATGTGCTGAAATAAAAGATCCCAGAAATGTTCCATACTCACAAAAAGCTTATTTCTCTCAAATGTTGTGCATAAATGTGTTTACATCCCTGTTAGTGAGGATTTCTCATTTTCCAAGATAATCCTGACCGGTGTGGCATATCAAGAAGCTGATTAAACAGCATGATCATTACACAGGTGCATCTTGTGCTGGTGTAACTGGTGTGAAATGGCTAGCTAGTTAGCGGGGTGCACGCTAATAGCGTTTCAATCGGTGATGTCACTTGCTCTGAGACCTTGAAGTAGTTGTTTCCCTTGCTCTGCAAGGGCCGCAGGTTTAGTGGAGCAATGGATAACAATGTTTCGAGGGTGGCTGTTGTCGATGTGTGCAGAGGGTCCCTGGTTCGAACCCGGGTAGGGGCAAGGAGAGGGACGGAAGCTATACTGTTACACTGGGGACAATAAAAGGCCAGTCTAAAATGTGAAGTTTTGACATAAAACACAGTTTTGACGGAGCGTGCAATTGGCATGCTGACTGCAGGAATATCCACCAGAGCTGTTGCCAGAGAATTTAATGTTAATTTCTCTACCATAAGCCGCATCCAACGTCGTTTTTAGTGAACTTGGTAGTACGTCCAACCGGCCTCACAACCGCAGACCATGTGTGACCACGCCAGCCCAGGACCTCCACATCCGGCTTCTTCATCTGCAGGATCATCTGAGGAGGGAAAGAGGGATGCTGAGGAGCATTTCTGTCTGTAATAAAGTCCTTTTGTGGAGAAAAACAAATTCTGATTGGCTGGGCCTGGCTCCCAAGTGGGTGAGCCTATGCCCTCCCAGTCCAGCCATGGCTGCACCCCTGCCCAGTCATGTAAAATCCATAGATTAGGGCCTAATGAATTTATTTAAATTGACTGATTTCCTTCTAACTCAGTAAAATCTTTGAAATTGTTCCATGTTGCGTTTATATATTTTTTCATAATAGATCATTCTCACTCACTCTCGGGAAATGTTTCTCTCCCTTCATCTCTTGGTTTGGTCTGCAGACTGATAGTATCTCTTTCTGCTAATCTGTTGGACAGGTCATCTTTATCACAGAGTACATGTCCTCAGGAAGCCTAAAGCAGTTTCTCAAGAAAACCAAGAAAAACCACAAGACCATGAATGTCAAGGTCAGTGTCTCTCCCATAGGGGAAATACCCTCTGACATCTGTGACACTAGTCAGTTAATGACATACTTGTTGATTCCCACAGTACCATGAGTTGGGTTGTGTTCAGTAGGGAGAAAACATTTGAAACGGGGAGGTACTACCTGAACTGTCCAATAAGAACACAGATTTACATTCTACGTTTGAAAACATTTTTCTACCTTGTGCCCTACTGAGCACATCCCTGATCAGACATTAGAGGATTATACTTTGGTAGTTCCATTTGTCGGTCAGCTCCGTATGGAAAAAGTGGTAAGCAAGTTAGGTCCAAATAAATAGATTTTCACCAAGTCAAATGTATTTATTCTATTAGAGGTTTCGTGATGCTTTTATCTAAACCAAAGTAGATCATTTAAAGATTGTTCAATACATCACTTGGGGACTCTATAAGCTTCAATATGAGATCCTAAACCTAGATTGAAAGTGCATCCTTGTAGCTGTGTGGGCTAATATAGACAAAATGCTTGGAATAAGTTGAACCAATGGCCATGTGGTAAGTTGAGCAAATTGAAGTGTTTTCTTCCCAGGCGTAATGCAAGGCATTGTTGCTGGGATATGAGGTAACAACAGGGCCTGGCCTATGTTAAGTGTTTGTTAGGTGTTAAGCCTGTGTTAAAAGATGCTTACAATTATTTAAAGGCAAAAAAGCGATTGTGGTTGTGTTGAGTTGTGTTTGGGAAATAAAAATAGATGTGGTTTTTAAAAAGGTAGTGGTAATATTAACTTACCCTGTCCTGCTGCTCAACTTACCCCATACCCAGGGTAAGTTTGTGCCAATTTGGGGACAAGCTATGTTTTTAAAACTGTAATGTTTACATGAATTCTGATTATTTCCAGTGATACACAACATCCTGAAATATATGTAAATATCTTTGTTATAAAGAACACTATATTTCCCTTGATGGAGAGATGCTGAATGTAAAAAATGGCTAAACTTAGCCCACTCTGCCTTACAACACAGCAATGGGGGAGTTTGTGCACTAGCGCCGTCTACTGAAGAACATTAGAATCAAGCTTGGCAAGGCCAATGAACGTGATTCACTCCTTCAATTCTTCTGCTCTTCACCTTGAGCTGAGCAGAACAATACAGGCAATTCTTAAACAAACATTGGAATGTGACATTTATCAGGCTCGCTCGTCCTTCTGGACATTGTTTGTTGAAGTTTGGGAACTAGTTTTGTGAAGTTTCCTTTCAATTTGTTGTTTATTATTCTGCCTGTTTAGCCTCGCTAACTTGTTGTAATCAGGGTTGGTTAGGTTACTTTTTAAATGTAGTCCATTACATTTGCTAGTTACCTTTCCAAAATTTGAATCAGTAACGTCATTTTTGGATTACCCAAAAGCAGTAACGTAATCTGATTAGTTTCCATTGCTTTTGGATTACTTTCCTCTTAAAAGGCATTAGAAGAAGACAAAAAAGGATCCATCAAACGCATTTGGTGTCATCATCATAGTGGTCTCTGACTTGTGGTTAAACTCGCTCAGGTGTAACAAACTTAAACTTGCGCCTATTTTCAATGCTGAATTGAATATCATTGAGAAAACAGGTGTCAGTGTATTTTTTTCTCCCAACCATCCTTTCTGAAGATATAATCATTTCATTTTTCAACCGTATCTGTAATCTGATCATTAGTAACGTAACAGATTCAGTTTTGTTGGGAATCAGATTACATGTAACTCCCCAACCCTGGTTGTAAGTAAAATGACTGGCACGAACGAGTTGACATAGTCTGTTAAGCCGGTCACAACCTTGCCCACAGTCATGCGGTTTCACCATGTCTTTGAATGATACTCACAAGAGTTGTCTTGTATGTCTCGGCTGGGTGCATGCTCAGGCTGCCCTGGATCGAACCTGCTTGCATCCTTATGCAGCCTTCACCCCTAAGGTCATGACTATGTACTACAGGTCTCTAGCTTTTTGAACTTTTCCCATATCTGCCTCCTCTGTTTGCTTCTGAGGAGCAACGAATGTTACATGCCCTATGGCCGGTAATGGCATTACGCAGGTATATTGAGCGGGCCAGGGGTGTCAATTTGTGCGACCAACTGTCTGTTTTGGTAATCCGGCTTGTGGTAGAGGGCTTTCTAAGCAGCGTCTCTCCCAATGGATTGTGGAGGCTATTGCTCTGTCATATGACAGCAAAAGGCAATCATTACCTACAACAGGAGTCTGTTGGCATCTGGGGTGTTGTTTAAAGGGTTGGTGGTGAGTTGGGCATCACCACGCACTTTTGTGAAGTTCTATCGCTTGGATGTCACTGCCCCCAGTGTAGCCCATATCGTGCTTTCAACTGGGGCATGAGATGGTCATTAGGCAGATAGGCAGATTGCACAATACCCAAGTACCACAGGTTTTCCTGTCGGGTTGGAATTCTGGGTAGGCCATTTCATTTGGGTGTCCACTTGGGGCGTGATTTCATATCCCCATAGCTGTGTTGTACCGAGTTGACCGACTGAAATGGAATGTTCCATTATGACTATAACTACTGTTCCCCGAAGGAGGGAAACAGGGACACACACCTGTTCGGCCCCATGCTGCCTAGTTCAGTGAAGTGGGGTACTGAATTGAAAGGATGAATCTTGTCAGGCGCGATTCTAATGTTATTCAGTAGAGGGTGCTAGCGAGCCAACTCCCCATAGCTGTGTTGTACCTCGTTTCCCTCCTTCAGGAAACAGTAGTTGCAGTCATAACTGTAAGTTTACTGTTCCCGCATACTTAAACCATATTGTACTTTTTAAGTGTCTGCTGTTCACTCTGTCATTCCAGGCTTGGAAGAGATGGTGTACCCAAATTCTCTCTGCCCTCAGGTAAGACCAATAACTTTCTCTTTCTCTCATCCCCACGATTTATATCCAATGGCAGTCTGAACTATTAATCCAGAACTGGGGTCTTTAACTCTTGTTCCAGTCCAGCACTAACATACCAGATTTTACAGATCATGTTCCAGCAGCTCTCCAGGGCCAAAGTGTTCAGTCAAGTGAATGGATCTTCAATTGCCATCTTATTTACCCCCAGTTACCTGCACTCCTGTGAGCCGCCCATCATCCATGGCAACCTGACCTGTGACACCATCTTCATCCAACACAACGGCCTCATCAAGATTGGCTCAGGTCTTACACCGCAGGCTTTCTACCTAATCCTAACCCTAACCTAGCTATAACCTGAACCTAACCCTGTGGTAACATGCATTAGGAACAGTTCAATTGTGACTTGAGAGCTTCATCTGAATAAATGGTAGCAGTAACAGTTAGCATTGCATGCTAGCAAACCCCTATACTGTGCATTGTGTGTACTACAATTGCCCAAATATGTATTATCATTGTTCTTCTATCTATGCATCTGAAGTTAATACTGGATACTCTGCTCTTTCCTATCCACAGTATGGCACCGGTTGTTTGTTAATGGTAAGAACCATATAAGTGTGCCGCACATCTAATTCTCTGAACGTCACAATATTCTGTGTGGTCTGGATTTGATTTTTCTAGCTGTCTGTCTTGTCCTCTCAGTGTTTCCGGAGGCCGGTGTTCATGGTAAAGTCCGTGCACACCGAGACGAGCAGAGGAACCTGCACTTCTTCTCTCCTGAATACGGCTGTGAGTGTTTTACTGAGCCTTCCTCGATTCTGATACAGTATATGCACTGTATGTCTGGTCTTCATGCTTTTATTAGTTGCCAGTTTCACTCCGGAGTTTCCCACGACGCTGTGACTAGGCAGTTAATATCATACATGTCATTTTAGAATAAATGTTCTCTCTCTCTGTGTCTAGCGGCTGAGGATGACTATGCCATTGACATCTTCTCCTTCGGGATTTGTGCTCTAGAGGTGAGCACCCAGCTGCAATAGTTGATACATGTATTATAAACCTAACTCTCCGTCCTTACGGACGATAAGAAGATTATTTAATTCTGATCAATGAATTTAGTATTTTAGGACAGTGAAGCACTGCTAGCAAATCTGAGCTTTGTGTCTATAAAACAATTGTATTGTTAAGTTATTGAAATGTGTAGGCCTGTTGACAATCATTGCCACAGAAAAGATTACCATCAGGAAATGGAGAGTTTGCGCTTCATTTTTTTTTTTATAGCTCTCTTAATGTTTTTCATATGTAGGCTTACACAGGAAAACGGGTACATTACAGTGGTAAGGTAACAGGGCCTATAGCATTGTGAATTCCACTACATTAGTGGCTTCTGATACACAAGTGCCTGCCATGAACAGGCACACAAACATAACACAAATCTTGCAACAGACCTGCTTTACAGCGCATGTTTCAAAACAATATTTCGGGTAATGTATTTCCTTTGGAATTTACCTTGGGTTGAGGTTTGTTTGAATGACAAATAAGTATTTGAATGTTCGAGCTCTGGAAAATGCCACATGAGAGAAGACTGGGGCAGGAAGGTATATGCAGACTTGGTCAAATTTTTGTCCTTACGCAATTATTAATTGTCATTGAGTATGACCGACGCAGTGGAAACAGAATCCTTTCAAGGGTGAATGGAAAATCTTTTAAAAAAGAGATATTATAAATATTAGTATTATATAATTAATGACAATGGTTATGAAAATTAACAGAAGCCATTCAAAGCATATTCTGTCCATTAAAATCACATCAAATTGATCAGAAATACAGTGTAGACATTGTTAATATTGTAAATGACTATGGTAACTGGAAACGGCTGGAATATCCTCATAGGCGTACAGAGGTCCATTATCAGCATCCTGTGTTCTAATGGCACGTTGTGTTAGCTAATCCAAGTTTATAATTTTAAAAGGCTAATTGATCATTAGAAAACCCTTTTGTAATTGTTAGCACAGCTGAAAACGGTTGTTCTGATTTAAAGAAGCAATAAAACTGGCCTTTAGACTAGTTGAGTATCTGGAGCATCAGCATTTGTGGGTTCGATTACAGGCTCAAAATGGCCAGAAACAAAGAACTTTCTTCTGAAACTCGTCAGTCTATTCTTGTTCTGAGAAATGAAGGCTATTCCATGCGAGAAATTACTAAGAAACTGAAGATCTCTTACAATGCTGTGTGCTACTCCCTTCACAGAACAGCGCGAAATGACTCTAACTAGAATAGAAAGAGGTGCACCTGGGGCCTCCCACTCAACTGAGCAAGAGGACAAGTACATTAGAGTGTCTAGTTTGAGAAACGGACGCCTCACAAGTTCTCAACTGGCAGCTTCATTAAATAGTACCCGCAAAACACCAGTCTCAACGTCAACAGTGAAGAGGCGACTCCGGGATGCTGGCCTTCTAGGCAGAGTTCCTCTGTCCAGTGTCTGTGTTCTTTTGCCCATCTTAATCTTTTATTTTTATTGGCCAGTCTGAGATATGGCTTTTTCTTTGCAACTCAATGTCTACACTGTATTTCTGATCAATATGAATATTATTTTAATGGACAAAAAATGTGCTTTTCTTTCAAAAACAAGGCCATTTCTATGTGACACAACATTTGAACGGTAGTGTATGTAGGCTAAATGTAGCCAAATTATTTCGGGTAAATGTCATGATCTCTGATCAATTTAGAATAGGTTAGTTTAATAGCCTACTGTTGCATGATTATTGTTATACACACTGAGCGGCTGGACCCATTCTTTTACAGTCTTTGCCTTGGGAGCAAAATGGCGTCATAATGGCATTGCCATAACGCCATTTTTATTTTTTAAATCTTTGTCAAACCCAATAAAGCTTGATATAAATAGTCACCCGGGGCTTTATTTAATGGAATGTCAAGTCAATGAGCATTTTGGGTAAATAATACAAAACATTGCGGAATATTAAGTCGCCAGTACCATGTAACAGGATGATGCGCTTCTTTTAAGAACATCTGTGCAAAATTGTAGGAGTAGACCCTGCTTAGTGTATTATAATATAGATGTGTTGCATTGTCTTCAAGTTGTGTTCATAAGCACAGTGCACACATGTCCTCTCTCTGCCTAATATTTCAGACACTGTGTATAACAGAACACAACACACAGACCATACATATACGCTCATGTCCCTCAGTGGTGTGTATTCATGAATGCCAAGGGAAGCCAGTTTGGATTTTGCTTCAGACCAATCACATCACATTAGAAGTTGTCGTTATCCTCCTGTAGCTTGCTAGCTAAAATTGTCCCTTTCCTAAATTAGTCATGGATGGAGATAGGGATTTGGACTTGGTGGTATTACTTAGTTCTCCATACTGGCCAATGATTATAACGGTGATTCTGATCAAACCATGAATTCATACATTGTGCCCCTGGCCTGAGAGGATGTAAGTTCAACATGTAGCTAGATGTAGAAATGTTAGGCTAATGCTAACTAGCTGGCCTGGTGCATCATTGCGCATGAAAGGGAAGTTAGGCTAGCGAGCAAGCATTTTAGCCAGGTGGCCTAGGACAACAAAAACTAAATGCTTGTATCACAGAGTCATAGACTGTTGAGGCAACATGAAAGAGGAGGATGGTATTGGCATTTCTCTGCAAGTAGAGTCTCACACACACATAAATCATAACCATGGATAGCCACATCATGTAGCTTATGTTGATTGGACTAAATTGTTTTTGGTATCTTTTAGTTGTCACTGTATTAGACTAAGCATAGGTGATTAGATGATGTTGAAATGGTGCTGGAATAGTGGGAGCAGCGCCTGTTTTCTTTGCAACTTGGTAACTCGCCTTGGTTATAAAGCAATGTTTGTTTAGTAGTCCGAAAATGTTGGAAGATTTAACTTGCTTGACCATGCTGTATGTCATATAACGGTTTGTTACATGCAATATATTTTTACGCATTCACCGGACAGATGTTGCTCTTTGGTTTTGTAATGAAACAAAGGTGTGGTTGAATTTATTCTGCCATTGTGTCTTCTTATTGTCTCGGCCTTAGACCTATATATCACAGTGTCAAGACATATGAACTATCAGGTTATAGAGCAAACAACGCAATCCACACTTATGGTGGAGTCATTAAAACTAGTTTTTCAACCACTCCACAAATTTCTTATTAACACACTATAGTTTTGGCATGTCGGTTAGGACATCTACTTTGTGCATGACACAAGTCATTTTTCCAACAATTGTTTACAGTTGTATCACAATTCCAGTGGGTCAGAAGTATACATACACTAAGTTGACTGTGCCTTTGAACAGCTTGGAAAATTACAGAAAATGATGTCATGGCTTTAGAAGCTTCTGATAGGCTAATTGACATAATTTGAGTCAATTGGAGGTGTACCTGTGGATGTATTTCAAGGCCTACCTTCAAACTCATTGCCTTTTTACTTGACATCATGGGAAAATCAAAAGAAATCAGCCAAGACCTGTACAAACAATGATGACCATCGTTATGTTTGGAGGGAAAATGCTTGAAAGCCGAAGAACACCATCCCAACCGCGATGGGGTGGCAGCAGGGGTGGCAGCATCATGTTGTGGGGGTGCTTTGCTGCAGGAGAGACTGGTGCACTTCACAAAATAGATGGCATCATGAGAAAGTAAAATTATGTGGATATATTGAAGCAGATCAAGTTAAAGCTTGGTCGCAAATGGGTCTTCCAAGTGGACAATGACCCCATGCATACTTCCAAAGTTGTGGCAAAATGGCTTAAGGACAACGTACTCAAGGTGTTGGTTGGCCATCACAAAGACCTGACCTCAATCTTATAGAAAATGTTAGGGCAGAACTGAAAAAGTGTGTGCGAGCAAGGAGGCCTATGAACCTGGCTCCGTTACACCAGCTCTGTCTGGAGGAAAGGGCCAAAATTCACTTAACTTATTGTGGGAAGCTTGTGGTCGGCTACCCAAACCGTTTGACCCAAGTTCAACAATTTAAAGGCAATGCTACACTCAATTAGTATTTGATATGTAAACTTCTGACCAACTGGGAATATGATGAAAGAAATAAAAGCTGAACGAAATCATTCTCTCTACTATTATTCTGACATTTCACATTCTTAAAATAAAGTGGTAATCCTAACTGACCTAAAACAGGGAATTTTTACTATGATTAAATGTCAAGAATTGTGAAAAACTGAGTTTAAATGTAATTGGCTAAGGTGTATGTAAACTTCCGACTTCAACTGTATCACAACACATAGGGGGGAAAAAGCCACATTACAACCTGCCTTGGCTTCCCTGGAGATTTTACCCATGCACCGCTTCCGATGTCCATTCTTAACATAATCTCCTTTATTTATAGATGGCTGTCCTGGAAATCCAGGCTAATGGGGATGCTGTTGTGTCCAAGGAGGCCATCACCAACGCAGGCCAGTCTTTGGAGGATCCCCTCATGAGAGTGAGTTTCACTCATGTTTCCTTTCATGGCCCAAATATAGCCTAGCAACAGTGGGCAAATGCACAAAAACACATGACCACATTCATCTTTCTCTGTTTAAAACAAACTTATTTAACTAGGCAAGTTAGTTAAGAACAAATTCTTATTTTACAATGACAGCCTACCGGGGAACACTGCCTTGTTCAGGGGCAGAACGGCAGATTTTTACCTTGTCAACTCAGGGATTCGATCCAGCAACCTTTCGGTTACTGGCCCAATTCTCTAACCACTAGGCTACCTGCCTTACTTGACTACGTGACCTGACCAGGAAACCAGACAGAGTTTTGACATACTTTACATTTATCAAACCCTAACCACGACATAGCTTTAACTTGGCTCCACTCCCTCTTATAGGAGTTCACCCAGTCATGTGTACGTCATGAAGCCAAGCAGCGGCCCACAGCTCACGACCTGCTATTCCACCGTGTGCTGTTTGAGGTCCACTCCCTCAAGCTTCTGGCTGCCCACTGCCTCATCAGCAACCAGTGTGAGTGTTTCCTCAGTCCTCACCTCTGGAGCCCCAAAGCACACCGCATGCAATATGTGGAATTGCCATTTGAGTGATTCCACACGAAACCCAGACAAAGAAATACCATGATTTTGGGGATGTTCATGACATTTCATCCATAGAATTGGAGGAAGGATTTGATATTTGTATCGAAAAGCATAATTGGGCGCTTTTTCTTGGTTGTATTCATATGTCTCCGACAAAGAAAGTTTGACTTCCACCCAAAATTACTTATTTTCTTTTTTAGGTTTAAGGAAGTGTGTAGGTCCCAATCTATATCACACAGCTATGAAAGTTCTATAATTAGAACCGCCTGCTCGATCGGGGACTGTCAAATTTGGCATATTTATTACATTTTGGGCTTACACAGGCCTCCTTTGAGACGGCGTAATGTTTCATTTGTAAGTGCTACAAACCAAAATTGGTGTCAGATGAAGCTTTACTGCTTGTTTGATAATATGAGTAGTATTTTGATTTCAATCATTTTCCTACATTAATTTACAAATATCGAAAAATATGAATATTGAAAAAAACAAATGTTTTTATTTAATCATTGTTAACTATAATGTTGAACATAATATGCTCTACGGGCATATCAAAGTTCCAGGGTGGGACCTCTGCTAGTTTAAAATTATGACCCATTTTATACATGAAATTGGCATAGGTAATGTAACCAATCACAACCCTCCTTTTACTTGTATCATTGCACATCCTGCAAATCGCCAGTAGGGGGCGACCATTTTGAATCCATTTTCATATTCACTCTGTTGGTAATACTTACAAGTTGGATCATAACTGTAAAAGTAGCAGAGATCCCACTCTAAAACTTTATTATCCATGCATAATCACTTTACCTCTACCTACATGTACACATTACCTCAATTACCTCGACTAACCTGCCCCCGCACATTGACTCTGTACCGGTACCCCCTGTATATAGCCTCGCTACTGTTATTTTATTGTTGCTCCTTAATTATTTGTATATTTTTTATTTTATAAATGTTTTACTTAAGTTTATTTTAGTAAATACTTTAACACTTTTTTTTCTTAAAACTACATTGTTGGTTAAGGTCTTTAAGCAAGCATTTCACTGTAAGGTTTACACCTGTTGTATTCGGCACATGTGACAAATAAAATTTGATTTGATATGTCTGTAGAGTATATTATATTCAACAATATAGTGAAAAATGATGATCAAAAATGTTTTTTTTTTCAATATTCATAAATTAATGAAAGAAAACAATTATCGTAATCAAAATACTACTCACATTACAGCGAAAGTGGTAAAGCTTCATATGACACCAAATTCTGCTATGTAGCACTTACAAATTAAACATTATGGAGTCTTAAAGAAGGCCTGGGTAAGGCCAAAATGTCAGAAATATGCAAATTTGCAAATAATTTCTCAATTATGGTTTTAGATACAATTGTCAAATATATGTCAACATTCCTTCCTCCACAGGACCGTTCTTTGGATTAAATGTTGTGAAAATCCAT
The DNA here is from genome assembly GCF_002021735.2 of Oncorhynchus kisutch. Classification (NCBI taxonomy): domain Eukaryota; kingdom Metazoa; phylum Chordata; class Actinopteri; order Salmoniformes; family Salmonidae; genus Oncorhynchus; species Oncorhynchus kisutch. The sequence goes on along the minus strand of NC_034191.2, from coordinate 47,704,337 downwards.
CAAATCATGGTCTTTTTTTGGTCTGGGTTTCATGAGGAATCACTTTTTTGGGGCCGGGTGAACCAGTCTGTTTGGTATGACAAGGAGTGGCATGATGACACAAACAGAGTGGTATCCAGGCTAGCCATTTCTGTGGGAGAGAGAAAATGTTTCCATGTTTGTCACATGACAGCTGAAAAATTATGTAGATTTTGTGGGATGTATCTTTGTTACAATGGAAGTGGAAACATTTTTCTATTTCATTTGCTAATAGACACCCTGGTGTGGAATCCATGTAAAGCTCCCTTTCCCTTCTCTACCCAGACCTGCTCCCAGAGAACTGTGTGGAGGAGAAGACCAAGTCCTTTGATCCCAACGGTCTCATGGCGGAGATCAAACATGGCGACCGGCCTGGTGTGCAGCTCAAGTACTCCCATGTGTCCCCTTTGGAGCTGGACAAGTTCCTGGAGGACGTCAAGTAAGGGCTAATTCCACTCACCCATTGGGCTCAGGTCAAAAGTAGAACACTATATAGAGAATAAGGTGCAATTTAGGACAAAACCTGAGAGGACTGCCTTGTTCATTGTGAAGGTTCATTGTAAAGGGTATTATATACACACCTGTGGCTCCTGACTTCATTCTGAATCCCCCTCCTCAGGAATGGGATATACCCCCTCATGAACTTTGCGTTATCGCGGCCCCACCCCGTCCCCCGTGCCCTCTCCCTGTCCCATGAACAGGTGGAGTCGGTAAAGACCCCCACCCCTGAGCCCCAAGAGACAGAGAGCAGAAAGGTGAGGTCTGTGTGTGTATGTCTATATCTCATTCTATTTGTTTATGTCTGTGTGAGAGAGACAGTGTTGCAAGTTAAAGTACGCTTATCACTCTAATGCAATGTCGGTCTGATGGTGTGTTGCAGGTGATTCAGATGCACTGTAACTTGGAGTCAAATGAAGAAGGGACCAAAACTCATGTGAGTTTGATTATAATCTTCTTTTAAGTAATGGCGTCCATCTCACGGCGGTCTTTTGCAGTTACCATAACTGACATGACAAAACACCCCCCCCCACACTTATTTTTTCTGTCCTTGGATCCCCACAACTATTTGCATTTGGGGGATAAGCATATTCTGGGTTAATGAAATGTATTCCTCTCTCCTCTCCTTAGCTCTCTCTGTTTCTTAAGATGGATGACAAGCTCCATCGACAACTCAGCTGTGACATCCTTCCAAGTGAGTTCTAATGGACACTTTATCTGTTAATACAGTTAATTTATTGCCACTCTTGATAAAGATGAGCAAAAAGTAAATACAAATACTGAGCTCTATTGTACGCTCAAAAAAATGTGACAATTATATTACACAATTGCTCAGAGAACGAGATTTTGTTTACACCCCTTTTTTCAATACCTCACCATGCGAGGATAACGGCACTGAGCCTTTTCCTCAAATGTTTTATGAGATTGGAGAACACATTGGGTGGGATCTTAAACCAATCCTCCATACAGAATCTTTGCAGACCCTTGATATAATTAATTTGTGCTTATGGACTGCCCTCTTCAATTCAAACCACAGATTTTCAATGGGGTTCCAGTCTGGAGACTGACAAAATGTGGATTTTGTGGTCAATGAACCACTTCTTTGTGGATTTTGATGTGTGCTTGGGGTTATTGTCTTGCTGGAAGATCCATTTGAGGCAATCGGGTTTTGGGCTACATTGTCCTGGTAATGGGTAAACTTCATAATGCCATTGACCTTAACGGCATTATGCCATTGACCACAGGGCCCCAGGACCAGTGGAAGCAAAATAGCCCCATAACATCAAATATCCACCACCATATTTTAACAGTAGGTATGGGGTTATTTTCTGAATAGGCATCCTTATTTTGGACACCAAACCCACCACTGGGGTCCTTGAACAAATAGCTCAATTTTCATGTCATCTGACCAGAGCACCGTTGCCAATACCATTTAATAAACTTCATCCAACTACATTTGTTGGATGACATGAAAATAGAGCTCTTTGGCCATGCACACCAATAGTGTTTATTGCATACTGTTGTATGAAGCTCAACCATTTTGAATTCATCTTTCAGATGACAGCTCCAAAGACCTTGCCAATGAACTTGTTCACTATGCTTTCATAAGTGAGGTAGGTATTATTTTTGAGTAATGTTATTGCAAATGGCCTTAATCATTATAATCGATATCCTGTAATGATCTGACCGCTAACCCTGTGTAACCCCATGCAGGAGGACTGTGAGAAGCTGGCAGGTTACCTTGAGGATGCGCTCACCAGACACAAGGGCAAAGCCTCTGGAACCACACAGTGAGAAGTGTCCGTTATGAAAACTGTCTCAGAGAGGGGCCTCATGCATTGACCACTCGAACAGAAAGAGAAAGGGGCCAGAAGGCAGGATCCCTCAGCCAGGATCAGAGGAGTCAGGTCCAGTGATGGTTTGAGGGATTGGGACTGGGGCTGATGATTGGTGGGATCATCCCATAGAGGGCTAGGATAGGCCAGGATTGAGAGGGACAGGAAGCATCTCTCGTTGGAAGACCCATAGACATCATGGCTACAGTGCATTCGGAAAGTTTTTTTTAACGTTACAGCCTTATTCTAAAATTGATTTAAACTACAACCTACACACAATACCCCATAATGACAAAGTGAAAACAGGTTTAAATAAATATTAGCATTAAAAATATTTATTTGTATTAAAAATAAAAAACAGATACCTTATTTACATAAGTATTCAGACCCTTTGAGATGAGACTCAAAATGGAGCTCAGGTGCATCCTGTTTCCATTGATCATCCTTGAGATTTTTCTACAACTTGATTAGAGTCCACCTGTGGTAAATTCAATTGTTTGGACATGATTTGTAAAGGCACATACCTGTTTATATAAGATCCCACAGTTGACAGTGCATGTCAGAGCAAAAACCAAACCATGAGGTCGAAGGAATTGTCTGTAGAGCTTCGAGACAGGATTGTGTCAGATCTGGGGAAGGATACCAAAATAAATTCTGCAGCATTGAAGGTCCCCAAGAACACAGTGGCCTCCATCATTCTTAAATGGAAGAAGTTTGGTACCACCAAGACTCTTCCTAAAACTGGCTACCCGGCCAAACTGTTCAATCGGGGGAGAAGGGCCTTGGTCAGGGAAGTGACCAAGAACCCAATGGTCACTTTGACAGAGCTCCAGAGTTCCTCTGGAGAACCTTCAGGATCGAGGTAAGGATGAACGGAGCAAAGTACAGAGAGATCCTTGATGAAAACCTGCTCCAGAGCGCTCAGGACCTCAGACTGGGGTTAAGGTTCACCTTCTAACAGGACAACAACCTTAAGCACATAGCCAAGACAACGCAGGAGTGGCTTCGGTCAAGTCTCTGAATGTCCTTGAGTGGCCCAGCCATAGCCCGGACTTGAACCCAATCGAACATCTCTGGAGAGACCTGAAAGTAGCTGTGCAGCGACGCTCCCCACCCAATCTGACAGAGCTTGAGAGAATTAGCAGGGAAGAATGGGAGAAACTCCCCAAATACAGGTGTGCCAAGCTTGTAGTGTCATACCCAAAATACTCTAGGCTGTAATCGCTGCCAAAGGTGCTTCAGCAAAGTACTTAGTAAAGGGTCTGAATACTTATGTAAATGTTATATTTCAGTTTTTTTTTTTTATACATTTGCAAAAGATTCTAAAAACCTATTTTTACTCATTATTGTGTGTAGGTTGAGGGGGAAAAACTATAATACATTTTATAATAAGGCTGTAACGTTTAAAAAATGTGGGGGGAAATCAAGGGGTCTGAATACTCCCCAAATGCACTGTATGTTCAGCTATCCCACAATTCAGTGGAAGATTGATAATTACCCCTGCCTAAAAGGGATGTATGCCTTAAAATGTCTTCATGACTTTGTTCCTCCATAATGTCACTACTGTTACTGTACTGCCAGTAGAGATATTTCCAATGATGGATGGACATAGTTAATTCGATATAAACAAATAAAACAGCTATGTTTTCATGTTAATTTACAATACTTTAATTAATAGTTTATAACTCCAGAAATGTTAATTGTTTTTTAGAAAATAATCTTAAAAAATAAGATTTTTTTAGAAAATGACTCCCTAGTTTTATAAGCCCCAGAAATACCTACTGTAGAAATGTCTAGTGAGAGTAACTTTGATGACAAAGATGAGAACCGTCCAACATGCACTGGTAATGCTAAACATGCTAACACTTATTTATGTTTGCTTAGTTCTATGAACAGCATTGGCGTTGCACAGACCTCTGTTTCTGTTTAAGTTTTAATGGTGTATAATGGTCTTCAAACAAACTCGCAGTGCATTCTACCAGTCGTTTACTAGCCTGAATGACTCTCCATGCATTAGTAGTAATGAGCAATGAGATGATGCCTCTCTTTTAGTCTGTAGTACTCTTAAGGGGTTTCCCTGTGAAAGTGTTCTGTAAGCCAAAGACTTGCAAAGTGCCTGTGATGGCAACCTACCATGTACAAAACCCATAACACATTACACAGCAACATAAAGCGACTTCAGAATAAGATGAAAAACTCCTCCAGACAGTCGACAATTCAGGCTATTGTGTTGATGTCAACAGAATGATATACTTTTATTTTCCTTTATTCTGAAAACAAGATTGTGAATGTGAAGAGGGGCCACAGCAGAAATGTTGAAATACATTCTAGAAAAGGAATTGCAGCTAAACACATAGAATGTGTACTTAATATAGTGAATATACTCCACTCCAATTGAGACATTTTAGAACAAGAATATAAATGGAGGGTTTTCATAAATAGTTCAGAAGAAATAAAGCACATAATACAATTATTTGGGAGCAATCAGTTGCTGTTTTATTGAACGATACAGATATTGTATCTTAATTTGATCATTCTGTTGTCGCTGAGAATCTTCCTGCACTGCAGGAAATTCAAATGAGACTTGTGATTTACAAAGATTCACTGAAAACCCGCAGTTATCTTTTTCTCTCGTTCGCTCAAATGCCAAAGCACCAGATTGAATGGCGCAGTAGTACATGTATTCTAATGTACATCAACAACCGTAATTTTCAATAGCTTAATAACACAAGATGGATATTGGTCTCCACTACGACATACAAGTGTATTCGAAATGTAGCCGTAGGCTACACCTAAACTATAACCTATCAAAACTCATTTCCCATTTGAAAAAAAAAAATTTGCTGAATGAAATCCTGCTGCAGGATTATTTTACTCCTGGTCAAATTAAGATAACAACTGCAGTACACAACACAAGAAAGCGTTATAATACTTATGTACAGTAGGTTGAAGCTGAATTCTGCGTTAATAAATGTGCTATTTAGCCTTTATGTCCACTGATCCCTAATCTCGGTTAACCCAGTAGACTGTCCACAAGAGATTAACAGATCCCCAATGCCTTTTAAAGAAAGCAAGAGAATACGGGATTTTGGTCTAAGTGGATTTAGTAAATTATGGATGGCTTTAAGAAGTTGCCTGTGTTTTTAGGGAGGAGAAAAAAATTACTTTTCTTAATCAATCTTGAACAATATATGTTCTTCAGTGTCTGCATCTGTTAACAATATTACATTCGTTTCTTATGCTATCTGTAAAGCTGTGGCCCCGTTACAATTGCAGTCCTGTATAATCTGCTCATTTTTCTTAAAATGTCCAGCCTTTTATCAGCTAGTCTCGAGGGAAACATTTCTGGGAGAAGAGTTATCGGTAGAATATTGTGTAGATAAATGTGTTTACCTTGAACAGAAGTGTGAATGCTTAGAGTGGTGCTACTGTTGCTCTTATCTGGTCTCATAATCTGCAATGCATGTATTAATAATAGCTGAAACTGTTCAGGCTTTGCTTTTCCAAGATTGCCTTAGTCATTGACTGACTCCAGGGGGGGACCTGCTCGAGACAAATGTATGCCCATTCATCCATCCATCAGTCTTTTTCTGTAGTGATCACTTTCTCCTCAGTCTGGATTCTGTTGAATTTATGTAGGCTCTGTATAGTACTGGACGTGTTCTACTTATCCTTCTGTAAATTATTGTACTGCAATGAATGACGATAAAAAAAATGTTTTGTCACACCATGGTGAGACTGTTTGAAGATTATTATTATTCTTTTCAATATATTATTGGTCTTGGGGTCCTGACAAACATTTCAACTTTAAGACACAGATAAGTAACCCCCCCAAAGTCAAGCTGTTAATTTCAGTTCGAGGGGCCTGACAGCAGACAGACAGTGACCAGGGGGAGGTCACACAAGTGAAAGAAGTTTTATTGAAAGGGTCAATCTGTGATTGCTACGTCCATTTTTTCTTTGAGAATATAACTTGCCTCATCAAATCAAAGTTTATTTGTCACATGCACCGAATACAACAGGTGTAGAAATGCTTATTTACAGGCTCTAACCAACAGTGCAAAAAAGGTATTAGGTGAACAATAGGTGAGTAAAGATATAAAAACAACAGTAAAAAGACAGTGAAAAACAGTAGCTAGGCTATATACAGACACCGGCTAGTCAGGCTGATTGAGGTAGTATGTACATATGGTTAAAGTGACTATGCATATTTGATGAAGAGAGAATAGCAGTAGCGTAGAAGAGGGATTGGCGGGTGGTGGGCAACAATGCAGATGGCCAGGTTAGCCAATGTGCGCAGTGGCGGATCTGGGGGAAGGGGGGGGGGGGGGGCAGTGCCCCTGTGACAACAATTTTGGACCCCCTTGTGGCCCCCCTAAATGTGGAGTATGAAATCATTTTTACATAACTAATTTTTAATATCGATTTGTTTATATTTTTACATCTGTTATTAGACAGTGGCAACGATGATTATTATGAACATGGTATTTTGCCTGCTAATGTCTGCAATGCAGTGAAGAAAACGATGACAACAATAACATCTAATGTAACTGGCCCCAGCTTGGCCCACATTTACCA